>NW_012156431.1:327379-330592 GCF_000151545.1 Saprolegnia parasitica CBS 223.65
GAATGGATCTCCTTCCTTCTTTTTGTCATCGCTGTCATGTTGGCGATTGCGTACATGTATCGTCACGGAACGCAACTTTTTTGGGGGTTTCTCACTACCATATTTGAAAAAAGAGCATGTTCTTTTTCGAATCAAACGCAGACAGCTGCAGGCAGCGACGTTTCGCGGCGCTGCGTAAATACATTTTAAACACGTGGCGCCGCGAAACGTCGCTGTCTGCAAGTCAAAGTTACGACCTGGCGCCACTATGCGTCGGATGTGGGTATTCTATCCTATAAAAACCTCCTCCCATGCGGCCTACCGCAGCTGACTCATACACGCTCTTCTATCAGCAAACCCCAGAGCAAATTGGAGCATACCCTTGTTGCGCCGCGCTCTATTACATGCCCAATTGTACGCAGGTTTCCAATTGACATGTATATAGGTTACGGATATTCACGGAACTTTGTCGGATTACAAGCCGAGAAGAACTAGCACAACGAGCTCCATTTCCTACAACCAAAACAATATTCAACCTCATTGATTCAGCCCCATTGATTGAACAGCTGCTTGTTGGAATTTCCATCGCATGCTGTGGTCCGAACTGCCCCTTAGGGCAATAGATTATTTGACGCGTGAGATGATCGGACGAGCGAATAACGTTACCAGGGCGTGGCAGAAAGCACCGTGTTGTGTCGGATCCAGCGACTTGGAATCATGGCCGGATACGCTGCATTGACGATAGATGTCCAGGCTAATCAGATCCCGAAAATTCGAGTTTGGTCTATACCGATTGGGCAAACGGTCGTCGCAGCATCGTGTCGTCGACAGACGACACCGGTAACGTTCATGGCTGGTCTGCACGTGCACCACAGCCTCGTACAAGAGCCCGAGCAGCCTGCTCTTCGTCGTCTTCTCCGGCTCCTCGCCCAACACGAGTGGCCGCGACGTCACCTCGTCCCGCGGATCGCGCTCCTGCCTCCGCCTGCCTAAATCAAGTCCCTCAACCGAGTACACACAACGAAGAAAGTCCGACAATTTTATTTAGCATAGTTTTATCTATTGTAATAGACGACCCACTTCAACAACAACGTTCATGGCTGGTCAGCACATAGTTTCTTTCTTGCTTCCAACCCCGTGCCTCACTATTGTTTTGGAGCGGTAGACGCCGGCCTCCACGACCGACAACACATCACGCGCTCATTTCCGCGGCTTGTATGAGATGCAGAGGGCACAAGGAATGCGGCTGCGTCTTTTACGTCGCTCTCGATGGAAACATCGCGTCCTTTAGAAACCACCCTACGCCTCAAGATTTGAGGGGGTGGAGCAGTTTGCTTTGGCACGCAGAGAGCTTTGTGGTGTGGGTTACCCAATTGAAGAGATCGACCTGGTCCTTCCAGTGCCGGTGCAAGGATAGCGAGCAGACGACAAATGAAAGATGGTATCTCTTTTTGCCCAAATGTTGTCTTTTTGTTCCTACAAGCCCACGTTTATACTACGGATCTGTACACTGTTCTGGGCTATATGGGAGAACTTACTTCGAGATGTTGAAATTGTTGCAATTTTTTAGTCATGCAGCGTCAAAAGGCGTCATTTTCATATGCCACCATTGACCTCTATTGATCATTGAACCTGACTTTGAAAGCACGTGTGGCGAGCCGCGAGTCCCAGCCAGAGGTGTCCGTTCAACGACGAAGCGTCCTCACATTGATAGCGATAGTGTTGGTTTGCGGCATCGATTTCGACGACATGGCGCTGAGTAGCGGCAGTAAGCTCATAGGTTGTCCTGATTTTGAAGAACCAATTCCATTAATTACGTCAAATTAGTCCGAGAAGCTTTTCAAAATATCACACACTTCGACCGCCGTCGGCCGATGTGTCGGGTCCGTGTCCACACAGCGCGCCACGATCGTCGCAATCGCTTCCGGCATCGTCGACGTCGCCTCGTCACCGTCGTCCAGCGCCAGCAATACGTGGCCCAGCAAATACATATCCGATGCCGTACTCCGACGACCGCCACTTTGCACTTCGGGGGCGTCCATCGCCACGGCGCTCGGCAGCAGCTCCGTCGTCGTCGTCGTCGAGGACGATGCGTCGTCGACATACGAGCTGTGCGCGAACGCCGACACCTTGGCTTCCCACTTGCTCGAGACGACCACCGCGTTCGTTGACAAGGCGTTATGCAGCAGCGGCCGCGTCAGGCCATGCAGATAGACGATCGCCGACACGACGTCCAGTGCCAGCTGCACTTTGGGCACGGCGTGGATCGACGTCGGCGTCCACTCCAACGTCTGCTTGAGCGCGGGCTCGGACAAGATGGCGGCCAGCGACCCAAACGACATGAACTCGGTCGCCATCGTCAAGTCCAAGAGCGACGACGAGGCCGCGTATCCGAGGAGCGACACCACTTTCGGGTGCGAGAGCCGCGCGAGGACGCGGATCTCGTGCACGAGGCCACTCAGATGCGCCAGTGTCTCCATCGGCGATGCAGTCGGCGTGAGCACCTTGATGTCGGCCTTCATCGCCAAGTGCTGGGCGACGTACGTCGTGTAGAGCGGCGTCGCGCTGACGAGTTTGAGTTTGCGAATGTCTTTGAGCTGCAGCTTGTGTGCCGCCGTGAGCGCGTCATCGTTGCGGAGGCGGCTTGCGAGGTCGTTGGTGTCGAGGTCGAGCGAGACCGAGATGCGGTACTCGACCGGGTCGTCGTCCATGCGCGAGTAGCCCGAGCTGATGCACGTGGCGCGGAGCGTGTTGTCGGTGAGCGTTGGCGGTCCGAGAAGAAGGCGCTTGCCGACCATGTAGACAACAAGCAGCGAGAGGACCGTGCCGAGAAACACAAAAATGGGTCCGTACATGCCTATTGACGTGGATCAGCAAGGAAGTGTAGGCAATTTGGTGTCATACTGCGCAGCATGGAGGGGCTGGGGGCGTCGGTGATGCACACCGCAGTCTGCCGAAGCATCACGACTTGGCCGGTGCAGGATGTGATGTAGACGCCGCGTAGATTGAGTGATGACATGGCCGCGAGCGCATAGTAGGTGGCGACCGTCACATCAAACGTCGTAATGGTGTTGCCCGAGAGATCCCTATCGGAAGGTAAATGTCTTGGTCCTATACGGAGTTGAGGCGACGTACAGCGACTGCAGACTCGGCGGCAACTTGGGTTTTGAATCGCCGAGATGCGGCTCCCACGCAGACTCCTATCCAGCGATTGAGCGGCTCGTCAGTCTTCAA
>NW_012156431.1:330693-335642 GCF_000151545.1 Saprolegnia parasitica CBS 223.65
AGTGGTCATGAGGCACGATTCCAGACTATGAGCCGCATACAGCGTCTGTAGCGTTGGCAGACTCGAGATGGCGTCCAGAGACAAAATGCGGTTGTAGCTCAGGTTCCTATCGGAGCGCACCATGAGCGCTACGGCATGCTTGCCGATGCATCAACGCACATCATTCGAACGACGGACGCCGGGCTGGCGCCAACCGACGTGATTTCGTTCATCATGAGATTGCTACGCCGCGGTGTAAGCAGGTCAGTCAATGGCCACAATCGTACATGCTGGTGGCCGTCGCTGGGAGCGACTGCACGACGTCAATGCCAGCGCCTTGCACGACAAAGCGCAGACTGGTATCGACAGTATACGTAGCCTCGACGCTGCCGTTGCCGCCAAGGACACAAGGCGACGTGCTTGCGGGGTTGGGTACCGGACAAGATCCGTAGAGCGTGCTGAAGCCATGGGCGCTGGCCGCGAGCGCGATGAGAAGGAGACGATGCGTCATCAGGTGGCCGCAAAATGATAAATGCATCCAGCCTGTCCGAACCAGGTCGGCTGCGATTGGCTGCTCCAAACGGCAATCTCAACAAGTAGCCAATCCGGCGCGGTCGCCTGCACGGGAAGATCGGCGAAGTCGAGAAACTGGTCCGCGTTGGACACACCACCGATGCCGTCGGACAGACATGCGTCAAAGGACTCGGAGCAGCAGTCGACATGCATCGTATATGGTGTCGATTCATGTACGTCCCGGGATTTTTGAACGGCGCCAACGTTATTGTATTGGCAAATCAAATGATATCGAATTCAATAGTTTCGCGAGGTTGGCCAACATCCATGACGGATGACGAAGAAGCAGCGTAGGTCGGTCGGGAGACCCAGGAATCGCGAAACGTCGCTGGCATGGTCAATTTTAAACTTTGAAACAGCAGATGCCAAATAAGATCGGATATGGGTGTCGTCGTTGTATCATGTAAACGTGTTCCCATGCGGCTGACTCCCACTCGCCGCATACCGCCCATCGCATGGGCAACCCTTAATAGTGCACTGCACGTGAGCTGCGGCATGTAGGCGATGTGGCGGGTGTAGCTATTGCAACAAACTTGGTTGTGAGCGCTTCCGCCAAATCTTTACCATCTACGTATCTTTTTTACCTTGTATGCATTGCTCGTCGAGAGCAAGCCTGGGATCAACAACAACACCTTGTACCGCGTGGGCTTTCCTACTGCTTCTACCCACAGAACTCTCGAGATCCAACAACAAATAATACGTATGCTTCAACGACGATGAACGTATAACACTGAATTGTACGCCCGATCTACACGTGTTTCATTCGATGGCGCCGACTGTGCGAGAACTTGGTAGACAGTGGCGCAAGCGCGTCGCGACCTCGAGCGCCGAGGGGCGGGTCGTCGGCTCCAGCGCCATGCACGACGCCACGATCGCGCAAATCGTCTCGGGCATGTCGTTCGCAACCTCCAAGTCGACAAGAAGCTGTCCGAGCAAGTAGACATCCGAGTGCGTCGTCGACGGTAGTCCGCCGGCCAGGACCTCGGGCGCGGCATTTGGTGCGAGAAGCGTCTTTGGCTCGTCGACGTACGTTGCGTACATGAAGCCGCCAAGGTGAGCGCGCCACTCGCTCGAGACAAAGACGTGGTCGATCGAGATGGCATTGTGCAGAATCGGGGTGGCGAGCGAATGCAAATGCGCCACTGCCGTCGCGACATCGAGGGCCAGCTGCGCCTTCAGTGGCACGACTCCGTTCGACGTTGGTGTCGTCCAGCGAAGGTACTTGACGAGGCTCGCGTCCCGCAAGACATCCGAGAGCGACCCAAGCGCCATGAACTCGGTCACGACCGTCAAATCGAGGAGCGACGATGACGTGGCAAAGCCAAGCAGCGGCACGATATTCGGGTGCGAGAGCCGCGCGAGAAAAGCGATGCCGTGCACGAGGCCGCCGAGACGCATCGTCGTGTCTTGGACGGCGCACGGCGTGAGCATGGTCGCGTGGACCTTGGCACCGTATCGCTCAGCCACATACATGGTGGTGTAGGCCGTCGACGACAATAGCTTGAGCTTCTTGATGTCCTTCATCGCCAATTGCAGTGGCATGAGCCGTGTGTCGTGGAACAAAATCGTCTCGAACGGCTTGGTGTCTATCTCGAGCGAGAGCGAGATGCGGTACTCCATCGGGTCGTCCTCCATGATCGAGTAGGCCGAGCTCAGACACGTGTCCCGCAGATGGTTATTGGCGGCGGGCGGGCCTGGGGAGTCGAGCACACGTTTGGCACACACAAGATAGGCAAAGACACAGAGCCCAATGCAGCTAAAGACCATGATGAGCTGGCCGCACGCAGCTACATGTCGAAAAATGAGATCAAAGTGTTGGAGACAAAAGAGGATGTTGCGTACTCATGAGCAGCGTTGTACGCGGCGTGTCTGTCTCGAGGACGCACACGACACTCGCGCGCAAGAGGTGCAGCGCGCCCGAGCATGCCGTGATGCTAACGTTGCCCAGGGAGAGGTACGGCAGCGCGTTAAGCTGGCGAAACGTCGCCGCGGACAGGTCCAAGGTCGTCAATGCGTTGCCCGAGAGGTCCCTAGTCACGCATGGGCACCCGATGTGAAAACGGCAGAGCGTACAGAGATTGGAGGCTGAGTGGAAACGTCGGGTTGCGAAGCGATGTGATGCGATTGTTGGCCAGACTCCTAGAGGCAAGGATGAGTGGTCGATGGCAGGTGCGGATGCTTACAAGCTCGTGAGGCTCGGCAACGCCAGCGTCAAGTTGCCCACGTCAGCAATGGCGTTATAGCTCAAGTCCCTACAAGGCGACGACGACGTTAGCATTCGACGACTCCAACGCTGGAAAGACCGCACAGTGTCTGGAGGGCGGCGAATCGTGGCAGCGTGTCTGTTGTACGGAGCTTGTTGTGGCTCAGGTTCCTATCGCATTCCAGGTACAATCCATGAGGCTCGACTGCGTCGTAGGAAGAGAGAGACACGTACAAAAGCCGCAAGGCAGGCACGGGGTCGGACGCGAGCAGGGCGATCGCATTCTTCGAGAGGTCCCTAAATCAACGAGCACAATGAGTTCGGGTGATTTACTGTTTTGATGTGGCTTCCGTACAGGACTGTAGCAGTCGGTGGGAAGCTAGCGACGTCGCTGATGCTTGCATTTTGCAGGTTGACGACCCCGTTCACGGCTTCGACTCGGGTTGTCGTGGCATTGCCGCCCTTGGAAACGAGACACGGCCCTGTGATGGAGCTACTGGAGCTGCTCTGGTGGCCTTCACAAGCCCCGTAGAGCGTGTTGGAGGCAACTGCCATCGTGTGTGGATATTGGATTGTGGTCGATTTCGCTGCCGCCACGATGACGATGGGACGCCATCAAGCCACGAGAGAGACGTTTGAGCCAATTAAATGACGTGGGCAAGTGCTTGGAACATGCGACATGCGACCGATTACCTTTGTTCGACCATGAATCATCAAGCGCACGCAGCTAAAAACTATGCAAATATTGTGCTGCCGTGTTCATCACTGCTCTCGTCGTTGTGCTCACCCAATAATCTACTGGCCTTGCCACCGACGACAGCTTTTTGTCGATAGTACGACGCGGGGTCGGATGAGAGCTCTCAACGTGCACTCGCCGGCAACACATATCTTCACTCCATCCAGAGATGCGCCAGACTCGAGTTCACTTGTAGCCGTCGCCAACGACCAGACAGCGCTCTCAACTGCTTCGTTCACTGGCGACAACGCGTCACGTTGCCGATCGTGGTCGACCACACTTGCCACCATCTCGCTGCCACGACAGCGCGCCACGTCATCCAAGCTGCTCTCCTCCCACTTCAATGTCTGCTTCAAGGTGGTCGATACCAGATTCGACTTGGGACTATATAATAGTAAACAGAGTATGACCAACGAGAGCACTCTGGTATAGAGAGAGTTATGTCGTAGTTGCCTCATGTCTTTTCGCGCGAGTTTGGAACGATAGGATTGACTATAAATCGACCAATGAAATCGATGTTGGCGGCAATGCGCAACCTGATTGGCTACATTTAATCCACCTTAGTGGACAATTCCGTCTCGGTTTGCTTTTGCGGATAATTCTCGTCAAAACGAGTGGACCTTCTGCTCCACTAGGGGTACGTCGGTGACGACCACTGGTGCGCAGGCTCAAGAGCGGCAACATGTCAATCGTTGGTCGCCGAACGACAATATTCGTGTGCGTCCATGGCCCCTAGTACGCATTGTCGAAGCCACAGACAGTATTACCATCGTCGTGTTGGCGCATTCCGGACGAGCGTCGGACGTCGCGAGTGGACAGTAGTAGAGTAGGCGAGGAGGCTATGCGTCGTTGTTTTGAAATATAAAAAAGAGAGACGCCGCTCCTAGCCAGCATCATCGACAGCAGCAGAGCAGTCTACGCGAACGCCTGGGCTTCAAACGCCTCGACGCTCATGTAGCTCACATCGACCACGTTGCCGCCAAACTTGCGTCCTGTCAATGCCTACACGCCGCATGAGATCGTCTGCAAAAGAGATGGGTACGGCGTCTACCTTGGTGGCGGCGATCGCAGCATCCACTGTCTCGAAGCGGACAAAGGCCTTGCCGACACCGGGCAACCCGTCCTAATCCATCGCGACATCAGCCAATTGGTTGTAAAAGTCGACGTGTACGCTCGGGCGAGGGATCACAAGCGTCGTGACCTTGCCAAACTTGCTGCACTCTTCTTCAATGTCTTCCTTCAAGTCGCTGTACTCGCCGTCATCGACCAAATCGGCTTCTTGCACCATGTTGCCCTAGATAGCATATCCTCGATACCGTATCAATGTATCAAGAAGAGAGCGTACGAGCGTGATCACCGGCGTCGGCGTCGGGGCCGCAATCGCGTTCGGGTTGTACTCGGGAATCGTGCCCTGGCGCGGCGCACGCTGGCACAACGAGCGCGTTCCCGGCAATGTCG
>NW_012156432.1:0-45014 GCF_000151545.1 Saprolegnia parasitica CBS 223.65
AGCGTCGAGAGAAGCACGGCGAGGAGGAGTCCAAAAGAGGGTACTGGAAGGTCGCGTCCGTGCCATCGATGAGCGCCTCGAAGAGCAGCCCCAGAGGTGTTGCCAAGGCAAACCAAGAGGCAAATGCCGGTCACGGTACCGCGAGCATCCGGTGCCCACTTGAGTGCGGTCGAAATGGATGCGAGCATGATCGCTCCAAACGCTACGGCGACGAACACGACGCTACATCCGACATGGTAAGCCGAAACTCAGATCGTAGTGGCATGTACCCGACGTGAAGGAGGGTCCATATGCGAAGCACGGTCGCGATCTGTGCCGTCAAGAGCCCAACGGCCATAATGCCGGTGCTGACACCAAGGCTTGTGCGCGGCCCCTTGCCCTCGACGAGCGGCCCGAGGAACGCTTGCGCGAGGATACCAAGGATGCCCGAGGTGACGACGGCATTGGTGGCGTTGTCACTGTCCTCTGGAAAGCCAAAGTAGACATTGATGGGGCCCGACACCGAGTAAATGGCGTAAATGGAGCCGGTCGCAAACTGGAGGAGGAACGTGGCAAAGAAGACGTAGGCGCGATGGAAGCGGAGGCAGCAGTAGCGCGGCGCCTGGAGACTTGCGCTGCAGAGCGGCCAAAAGAAAACGTGGCGCTCGGCGTGCACGGTGTACGGTGCCTTGGGATCGAGTGCGATCGTCCAGTACGCCTGCAGCATGCTGCTGCTCGCCACCGACAATTTGCCAAAGTGACAGGCGGGATCAGGCAACCCGTCCGGGTTGTGTGAGAAAGGCCGTCGTCGCAGATTCACGCATTTCACTGGTGCAAAGTGGGTGAAAAACAAGCGACTTTTGGGACTACTCTGCAAATGTATTCTCGCCTCGTATTTCACACGTGTGAAAAATACAGTGGGCTCTATCGGTTGCCCAGCTGGTGTGAGTCTCGCGTGTGAAACGTGATTTTTTGTCAGGGCGTTGTCCGGGCCAGTGGCCATGTAGCCAAGCACTCATAGCTACGACGTACTATTTTACGCATTACCAGTACTGTACTGCACTGAAGGTATAGAATGAGGTGCAGTACATCCATGTTGAGATAATGCCGCAAACCAATACGTGTTGCAAGAACGTGTGGCTTGTACTGGGCTCTTTAAGAGCGCTAAGCGCCGTCCAAAACAGGGTCCCTTTCGGTAGCAAACGTGGCAGCTCGGAGTGGCCCGGTTAGCAAACAGTGTCAGCTCATACAGCAAAGTAGGAGAGCGGGTGGATTGGACCACTGTGTTCGTCCATCGAAGAACATGACGCAACATACGAAAATGAAAGTCTGGGATTTCGGTGCTGGTCACGACATGCTCTCCGTCGTGGTACATGTACAGTTGTCCCTGTCACTGCGACTTTGAAACTTAGGAATACACTTACCGGTAATTCTACGAGTCGATGATCAAAAGGTGCTTAGATCACCGATTTTTCTCCCTCAAGTGGACCATGCACTGATTGCCGCACACAGCTGAGCCGGACATGTGCTCTTTTGTGCTATTTGATTGGTGGCATTTTGGCCGATCACAATGGCGTTCTAGGATCGTCGGCGGAATCTTGCAGCGCAACAAGTGGTCACGCCCAAGGGCCATTCTTTGTCCAGGCTTCGAGCTCCCCAAGCTTGACAAATTACAAAGATTCGTGCAACAAATACCCTTCCATGGCAGTTCAGCAGTCACTACTGCGTAGAGCGTCGTCTGAGAACAGCGCAGAACCTGAGCGCCAACGTCACTAGGACACGAGATGTCTTTTCTTGTCGCTTCACCCGACAGACAACTTTTCTGCGTTGTCTCTAGCGCTGAGCTGCTGCGTCTGGTGTCATCTTGCAACAAAACACCCTCGTGGCACCACCGAATCACTTACGTCATGAGCGCGTACGGACACTGCAGGACGATAAAGTTTTGACGCTACCGACTACACTACCACATCTGGTCGTAAACGTTACCACATCCATGGTGGTACAGGCAGGTCGCACCCGAGGTCGCAAGCTCATCATCTAGATTGCACCAGAAGCGTTCAGATGTGGAATATGCGACGGCAGGTGATCGCTCCATCATTTTTGGGTTCAGACAAAAATGGCTCCAATTTCAGACCCAGTCGTCACTTTGGAATGTACTGGACCATCACCTTATCGCCCAAGTCGTGCTACGAGGTCGACGCCGAGCGCTACGTCTTCTTTTGGCCGCTAACCTCCAATGTCCTTCGCTTCCCGCGCCACACCTGCCTTCTCTTTCACCGGCTGCACCTGTTTGGCGCGATCTTCCTCGTTCAGTTTTGCTCTGGATCGCTCTACGCGTTCATGGCGCTGCCCGACCCGATCAACCATTATTTCGGCTTCCCGACCAGCGACGCACGCGCCGTCCAGCTCATCCTCGTGGCTGGCGTGCTCAGCATCCTCGCGCAGGCCCTCCTCGGCCCGCTCTTTGAGCGCCAAGGGCCGCGCTGGAGCATGGCAATCGCGACGCTCGTCCTCACGCTCGGCCTCAGCACGTCGCTTCTCGCCGTGTCGCTGCCGTCCTGGACTCTCTTTTACGTGGCGTACGGTCCTTTCTCATTCTTGAGCCCCATCGGCTGAGCGCTGCGTGATAGGATGCTAAGCGTGGCCATGGCCTTTAGCGCCATCATGGTTGTATCGATTTCGATCGCGATGAAGTGGTGTCCAGACGCACGCGGCTCGGTCGCGGGCTTTTGCCTCGTCGGTTTTGGTGTCGGCAAGCAGCTCTGGGCCTCGCTGTACAACCACGTGACGACGTCCGCCGGCATGGACCTTAAGTACACATTTGTGCTCCTCATATTGACGCTCGTGCCGACAATGACGGTCGCGACGCTGCTGGTGCGGACGCCACCACCTGACTTTAGTGTCGCCGGCTACGACATGCACTGCATTCCGTCCGTGAAAGCACCGAGTGTCGACCTTGTTCAAGACGAGTACCTCCAGATAGGCATGACGCTCGTCAACTACCGCGCCGTCACCCGCCGGAGCAACTCGTTTGTCGAAGGCACGGACCGTCGGTACCACGAGCAAGTCAAGGCCATGTCGCTGTTGCAGTGCATCTTTTCGACCGACTTTGCCTGTCTCCTCATTGCGCTCACGGCCAACTGCATGGTGGGCTTGTTTTACAACAACATGACGGCGGTGGCGACCTTGCGCTGCCCGCTCCAAGACCTCTACGACCTCTCGGACGACGTCGTCAAGACACTGCGCCTGCACGGGCTTATCGTCGACCTCCTCGGCCGCCTCGTACCGGCTCTTCTCTCGGACGTTGGTATCCGCGTCTTTTACGCCAACCCTGCGGCCGTCCGAAAACTCTGCTTGACGGGTCTACTGCTTTTGCAGTGCATTGCGATTCCTGTCGCGTACCTCGAGTCGGACAAGTTGACGCATTTTGCGCACGTCGAGTGGCTCCTCTACGCGCTGCAGTTTGCCTCGAACGCTGGCGCATCACTGATTGTCTGTCTTTTAACAGACATGTTTGGCGTCTACCACGTCGGCACGATGTATGGCCTCTCGTCGATCACGTGGGCGATTGGCCAAGCCCTCCTCGTCGTCACGACCGCCAAGAACGTGGCAGCGCTCGCCTTTCAAGTGCAGCTCCTCTGGTGGCTCTCGCTCGCCGGCCTATTGGCGCTGCTATTTGTACGCACCGACTCGGCCGACCGGTTCTACCGCGGCTACCGGTTCACGGTGTGCGGCAAAGTCGTCGTGCAGCGACCGCGCAAGTCGTGGCAGCCACACCGCCAAGGCACGTGGGATCTGTACACGGACGTGCCCGACGGTATCGAAGTGTTGCGAAGCTCGATGCCGTACCTCTGGCCGTCGCTCTCGCTCGATGGCGACGACGACGACGACGACTCGTTATAGCGGTGGTCGAGTAACTTATTAGGATTGCACAACAATGCTGTCGCGTTGAAGTCGTTGTCTTCTAGTCGCACCGTCGCAGTTTAGTTGATAGACGATGTTTTCGCAAGATACATTTTTGGTATTCCGATAGCGACGTAGAGTCTGGGATACGTTTCCGATGCCGCATTCAAGGTTGTGTAGTACACCTGTACATAATACATGCATCGCAAAAAACGGCATCCAAAGCACTAACGTTGATGATTTGCTGGAAGAAGGCGATGATATGTTCGATTGCCTTCGCTAAATTGGCAGTAGAGATTTACAACATCGCAGCCGAGGAGTCCTGTAGGATGTACACCGAAGCCTAGCTGTGGCGACGGATCAGACGCAGAGGGCGACCGCCACGCGTTCAAATGGGAGGGTTGCTGACCATCGATTGCCTGCCTGCTGACTCGGCCATGTGGGTGTGGACAACCGATGGCGGCAACAGCTGGTCAACGCACGCGTGTGTACCGTATGTAACTTTTACACCAAATGACACGTGTGAAACACCGTGTGAAATAATCCATACAAAACACGAGTGTAATTCATACATTCCCACTGATGGCGTATTTTCACGTACGTGTGCCATGGAAACCCGGTGTAAAACTCCATTTCGCACCGATCACTTTTGACTTGGCACTTTGGTTTCGGATGCTTCGTGCGTACTGGACGCTGGTGCTCGATGGCCAAGCGCCGTACGCCGTGTATGCGGAGCGCTATGTCTTCTACTGGCCACTCTACAGCTCTAGTCGCATGGCGCCGCGCTACTGCTGCCTGCGCTTTCACCGCGGCTACATCTTTCTCGCTGCGTTGCTGCTGCAATTCGTCGCGGGCTCCATCTACGCCATCTCGTCCGTCGCAGGCCCCATCAACGCCTACTTTCGCTTTCCAGAGGACAGTTCCAATGCGCCAAATGCAATCTTCCTCACGGGCATCCTCGCTGTCCTTGCGCAAGCTCTCCTCGGGCCGCTTGTCGAGCGCAAGGGGCCGCGCAAAAGCCTTGCTATCAGCACCTGCGTCATGGCCGTTGGTCTCTTGACCGGACAGATCGCGACCGTGCTTCGCATATGGCCACTGCTGCCCATCGGGTGCGTGCCATCGACTGTATCGACATTGATCGCCTCACATTATTGACTGTGTCTAGTACGAGCTTGGGTGGCATGGCCTTTGCTGCGATCGTGCTCGCATCCATTTCGACCGCACTCAAGTGGGCACCGGATGCTCGCGGTACCGTGGCCGGCATTTGCCTCTTTGGTTTTGGCCTTGGCAAACACCTCTGGGGGCTGCTCTTCGAGGCGCTCCTCGATGGCACGGACGCGACCTTCCAGTACCTCTTTTGGATCCTCCTCGCCGTGCTTCTCTCGACGCTCTTGCTAGCGACGCTCATCATTCGCTTGCCGCCAAAGGACTTTAGCGTCCGCGGGCACGACATGCACTGCATTCCGTGCGCGAAAGCTCCAAACACGAGTCTCGTCCAAGACGAGTTTCTCCATGTGGGCATGACGCTCGTCAACTACAAGGCGATCGCGCGCCACAGCAACTCGCTCGTCGAGGGCACGGACCGTCAGTACCACGAGCAAGTCAAGGCCATGTCGCTCTTGCAGTGCATTTTCTCGACCGACTTTGCCTGTCTCCTCCTCGCGCTGACCTCCAACTCGGTCGTGGGCTTGTTTTACAACGAAATGACCGCGACCCAAGTCCACTCGAACCTCCTCAGCGACGTGTACCACATCTCGGACGCGGCCGCCGACGCCGTCCGGTTCCGCGGTGTCGTTGCCGACCTCTCGGGCCGGCTCGTGATCCCCATTCTCTCGGACATTTGCATCCGGCTGCTGTACGGCAACCCGGCGTTGGTTCGGAAAGGCTGCTTCCTCGTCTTGCTGCTTGTGCAGTGCGTGGCGCTGCCTCTGGTATACTTTACGTCCAACCAAATGACGGACGTTGCGTCGGTCGAGCGGCTCTTGTATCTGCTGCAGTTTGTCTCCAACTCTGGCGCGTCGCTGCTCGTGTGCTTCCTGGCCGACATGTTTGGTGTCTACCACGTCGGCACCATGTACGGTCTCTCGTCGCTGCTGTGGGCGATCAGCCAAGGCATTTTACTCGCATTTGCCGTCGACTCGACGAGTGAGATTGGCCGTCAAGTGCTGCTATTCTGGTATCTCTCGCTTCTCGGGTTTGGTTTTATGCTACTCGTGCGGACAAACTCGTCGGACCGGTTCTACCGCGGCTACCAATTCACAATGTGCGGCAAGGTGCTCGTGCGGCGGCCGTGGCGCCGTACCCACGATGTTCACACGATGGATTTCTATGCAGACGTGCCCGACATGAACCAAGGGCGCGCCTCGATGCCGTACCTCTGGTCGTCGTCGAGCTCGTTGGGTAGCTGGGAGGAAACGTATGCAGCCAAGTAAGTTTACAATGTTACAATGATATAAGTTGGTAGTACAATCCAAGTGCAAAGTCTTTGGTGCAATCTCGTGGGGAAAAAACAATCCGAATGCGTCGCTGCTACTAGTACTTGTGACGGACACACAAGCAGCAAGCAAGGGTGCTAGAAGCGCGGCACCCGTGCTCCATGCCCATAGTGATTTATATTTTTCTCTTCGTCATGTAATCGGCTCAACAAGCTGGCCCAACCCATGTGTTTCGGTGTACGTCATCTCTCTCGCCTGGCTCTGCACCCTCCTCCCACTCCTAGCGGACTCGTCGCGTCCGGTCTTGAAAGCTGATCGGGCGCATTGAATCGAAAGAAGAACTGGATCCAACGACCTGTTGTTGTTGAACTGAGTCATATTACATGCAATTATAAAGATATGGTGGACTTCCTAATGCGCTCGTGAGGCTTGGCCGGTGCGTCAGCGAGGAGCGTTAGTGGTCGTGATTCGAGATTGTGCGAGGGACCAGGTAGCGTGCACACCAAGGGTCGTCGCGGAGATCCAACGACCTGTTGATGTACGATCGCGACATCAACACGCTTCGGTGGGAGCTTGGTGGCATCAGCGTCTTGCCGCATTCCCAGACGCCATTGTACAGTGTACTTGTTCGCTTAGCTTGCCTCTCTGTGCGCTTCCCAGCCAGCCCAGATACCTTGCGCCCATTGCGGTATCTTTTTACTATCTGCACTTCTGGCGCCAAAGACGTCGCAGCAAAGCCCTTGGGAATGGACCAATCGAATGCGGCGCATTGGATCTTTCTGAAACGTCATGACCGAGGGCACAGCCACGCGTGACGTTGGTCGACTCGAGGAGCTCTACCGACGTCACTCGACCGAAGGCATCTATCGGCGCGACGGGTATTTTCTCAAGCAAATGCCGACTCTGTGGCGGGGCGCCGCCATCGCGACGCTCCCCCCACGCCTGCTTGTCCCGTTGGCCAGGTGCGCTTCGATACCCCACGCGCACGCAGACACGGCTAGGACCTAGTGCATTCATAGCCTGCAACGACGTCGTTGGCGCGGTGACGCTGGCGATGCAGGCCATCACGGCCACGTCCGAGTGGGACCCGCTCTATCAAGTTCAGCTTTTCAACGCGGCGCTGGTGCTCTACATGGCCCACGAACACAGCAGTGCACTCCAGTGTCTTCAAGTTTGAGCTGCGTCGACTGCTTTAACAAAGTGGTCTCATCGATCGCGTGTGGATAGACGCTCGTCGAGACGCCACCGCTCCCTCTCTGTCGACCCTACCTCCATGCGCTGATGGTATGCGCTTGCAACAAGTCTTCCTCCGCATCTCTTGTACCTCGCAGGCACTATGCCATGCTCACATGGGCGACACGACCATGACCAAAAGGATGCTCGCCGCAATCGAGCGATGCGGGACGACACTGCCGCTTAGTGACGCTGGGTTTTGGGTCCCGTTGGCCACCGAGCTGTCGACGCGGGGCTGCCACGACTGGAGCGCGCAATTGCTTTTGCACGTCCTCGGCCCGCCTTTGGACCCGCTGCCGGACCATTATCTACCGACATGTACAACGTCGCTGGCACCTCCTGCGATGCTTTTGCTTCTCCACACGCTCGTCGCATCGCCAGAGCCCGATACCTCGCTCGTGCGACGCGTTATCGCTGCGGCGTTGACTTCCATGAGCCAGTACGACGCTTCCGTTCGCGAGTTCATCCGACGCATGAGCCCCGAGCAATACCCGGCAATGGACTTTCGGCGCCACGAGCGCACGGCGATCAAACTCCAGCGGTGGTACCATCGCTGCTGCAAGACTACGCCACGGGGCTGGCTCCTCTTGGTCGTGCATGCTTTCCGCACGTACGAGCGCGTCGGGGGCTTGCGCGTGCCACGACCCCGTCGCGTTCCATCGGTTGAACACGTTGACACGACGGTACAAGAGCCTCTATTGCTTCCACCACGGACGAGTGACGACGAGGACGATCGTGTGGCGTGGATCCTCGAGCGGGCCAAAACCATCGCTGCGAGGTCCCCAGAGCGACCATCCGTCGATGTCAAGCCAGCATGGTACTGCGACGTCGAACGAGCGGTGTGCGTTGAACGCCTTCGCGTTTAATGCGACAATAATGTCCTCGTGTGGTTAGGGCTCTGTACGAAATGTCGCGGGATCGGTATTTTACGCACTTTCACGTCGGGCTCCAAGAGCTGCTCGAGAAGGCGATCAGCGGGCTCGAACTCCAGTGGCGCGGGTCCACGACCACGTCTCGCTTTGCGATGCGCATTCTGCGCCAGCTCCGCGCCGCCGACGTCGACACGCTCGGCGCGGACCTCATGACGCTGCTGGAGCTCGCGACGAACGAAGAGGCACGTCGGAACGTGGCCTTTCGAAAGCTCGTTGCACCGAAGCAATTCTAGCGACGATCATCTATCTACCGCAATGGCAATAGCAACAGCGCCGTCGCGTTGACGTGGCCACATTGCATTGGTCATCGAAGGATCTCGCCAAAGATCAACCGCCCACGTGTCAACACTGCCGATGGGTCATAGTCCTCCTTGGTCGACACCGCAGTCCATGGACACTATCGTCAGGATGCGCGTTCCGAGCAGGTTGCGGGAACGTTGCATGGCACAGCACAGGACCCAACACCGCGAATCAGTATCGTCCACGGCCCGTGGTGCCTGTCTGGAATTACAGCCCGCGGCAAATCCTGTATCAGACAGAGTACCCGCGTAGCCAGGCAGTCCTTTCCGTGGGCTCCACGCATTACTGTACACGCTGTTATACGTGGACGCTTCCCTGGCAGGTTATCCAGTGTCGCGCGAACCAGACGCTGACGACTGCGTGTCTACGACGCATACACGCGAGTCGTAATGACCGAGGCCAACTTTGGCGCGTCCATTTTCACAGTCGAGAGGCCGAGAGCTCGTCGTCGTCGCTGGTGTCGACCCGCAGAATCCGCGGCCATCGTTGCGTGGTACACTGTAGGCGTAGTATCTGTCTAAATTCGACCACATTTTGTGCCAGTCCAACCAGTACGCTGTCAGAAGTACACTGTATCTCTCCAGCTGCGTACCCCAAATCGAACGGCGTTGAAAAATGTATCGAATTTTCAAGCGTTGCGACGACCCACTTGGTCGTGGGTGCCCCACTCGTGAGTACCTCTGCTGTCCACCACCACCCGTGACTCCACCACCACCCGTGACGAGGCCTCGACGAGGCAGCAGCTCCTTTTGCTTCGGCGACATGGAGCTTGGAGCGTCGCGCCGCACCGAGTCTACCTCGTCTCGACCATCGATGACTCGGCACACGGAGAGGGAGCGGCAAGCTAGAGTGGGCGGTGCGGACTCAGCGACATCAACCACTGGCGCCACACAACCAGGCGCTCCTCGTACAGTGTACATGCGTATGTGGCCGTCGCACCGTCTTCCCACCGACAAACTCCCCAGCGCTCTGCTAGCATCGACGCGTCCGAGAAATACGTATATGGACACTGCAATAGTATTGTAGCACGCGCTGGCATTGATTGGTTTAGCGGCGCGTCACGAGCGCCGATCAGACGCTATGGCCTGAATCTCAACAATGTGATATTTTGAGCATTTACACGGAGTCTCGTGCAGAAATTGAGTTTGAGGGTCGGCGTGGAAAGACAGTTGGGGTGTAATGACGCGCGTGTAGCAGTCCGGCTCTCTGGCCTTGGCCCGACCACGCGCCTGTCATTTCTAGATTCGCCAAGCACGATGGCGTCGTTGCCGCTGCCAAGAGGCTACTTTAACATGAGCAACATGACGGAGGCCGAGCGACTGCAGTACGCCGAGTACGCCGAGTCGGCGATCCGCAAGGTGTTTGCGCTCTCGGACTTCCACAAGAACTCGTGGGTGCCCGTGCACGAGAAGAAGGGCGTGGCGGTCTACCGCAACTTTACCGCCAAGCCGCGCCTCGCGCCCAACGTTAGCAAGAGCAACATCGCCGAGGTCGGCTGCAAGAGCTCGCTGCAAGCGTCGCTCGACGACATTGCGCGCGCCTTCGCGGCCCACGACGACGGCCTCTTCCGCCGCCTCATGAAGAAGCTCAACCCGCGCGTGGTCGACGCCGCCGTGCTCCAGAGCATCGTGCCACGCACGGCGTCGAATCCGTACCGATATGTCGGCATCAAGTGGTATGCGACCAAGTCGGCGAGCATGATGGTGACCAACCGCGACTACTGCGTGCTCGAGGTGCTCGACCGCATCGTCGACGCGCGCGGCAACGACATGCTTGTGCGCGTTTTGAGCTCGATCGACCTGCCCGAGTGCCCGTCGCTCGAAGCGTCGCATGGGTTTGTGCGCGGGAAGCTCCTCGCCGGCTTCATCTACCAGATGGACGCCGCCGAAGCCAAGATGGCGCGCATGCACCACGTGGTCCGGTTCGATCCGAACGGGTACTGCCCGTCCAACTTGGCGTACAAGATTGCCGAGCAAGATGTCGTCACGAGCATGGTGCAGCTCAAGCGCATCGTCGATAAGCTCCAAATGACCACGTGCACGCTCCTCGACAAGTCGCAGTGGATCCCAGCGGCGACGCGGTCGAGCTGCAACCTCTGCGGCCGCGGCTTTGGTTTCTTCCGGCATCGGCACCACTGCCGCGCGTGCGGCGAAGTCATTTGCTCCAAGTGCAGTCTCCACCGGTCGGCCGACGTGCCGGGCACGACGATCAAGAAGATTCGCATCTGCTCGATTTGCAACATTGGCGTCACCACGAACGAGAACGAGCACTCGGACCACCTCACGGAGCTCTCGCTGCTCTCGGCCAACTCGTCGGCGACGCAAGCCTACAACGAAATGAACATGTACGATCTGTACAACGCCAACGGCCCAAGCACACCCTCCGCGTACTCGACGGCCTCGGCGGGCTCGACCTTCTCCAACACCTCGTACCGATCCGCCACGACAGAGTACAACCGCCATTACTCGCAACCCGTGCCGCCAACCAACATGATGCCGGCACCGCTGCCTCGCGCGGCGTCCTGGTCGCGTCCACGCGCCAAGGACCCGTCGCCATTAAGCTCGCGCCGTGGCCTCGCACCCGTGGACCTGAGCTACCTCCCCAAGACGCCGACTACGGCCACGTCGTCGGCCGCCGCGTCGCCGTCGCAGAGCCAGCAGTTGTTTCCGTCGACGCCCCAGCAGTCAACGTCGCAGACGCCGACATTTGGCACCAAACTCGCGCGCAAGGAGAGCAGCAAGGACGTCAAACTCGACCTCTCGTACCTTCCGCAGACGCCCAAGACACCGAGAAGCGGATTCGCGACGACACCCAAGCACGCAACTGTCGCCAAGACGGTCGCGCGGCCGCCGACCAAGACGCCGTTCTTTGGCGAGTCGCTTCAGTTTCCGCCCAACGCGGCATCGGTCGCCAACCCGCCCGCAGCGTCCGAGGCCGCGCGCTCTTTGGAGGACGCGCTCCGCAAGTCGTACAGCGGCGTCGCCGTCGACTACGTGTACAGCATGCTCGCCGAGAAGGCGGCGTCGCACAACCCGCCGCCAGCGCTCGTGCCGTCATCCTAAAGCGTTGCGGTCCTGTACCCTTAGTGTAAGGACGACATAAGATACCCGTATTTATGCACGAGAAGCTCGGAACCGCTGGTCGGAGCAGGGACCATGCTTTGCGTCACGGATACACATGTACGTACTATGTCGTACAACCGTTCGTATGTCAAGGTCCAGCATGAGAATAGGACCGACGTCGCCAGCACCCATGACGTCGAGCCGCGTAGATTCGCTTTTGGAGTCCGAGAGAGTGCATGGTTTAGGCCAAGGGAATGATAAACCCTCGGTCCTTCTAGCCTTGGTTTCGCTCGGCGGCCGGCGAGCGTTGAGGTTAGGGTCCATAAACCGTTTCTGGTCGAGGCCTGTTTATTCAAGGACCCTTGGCGGAGCGAGATGGTCGCCCCATCGAGGCTCGGTGCGCTGTCGTTCGGGCTGCTACTTTATGTGGCTCGGTGTCGAGACTGCTTCATGGAGGCGTGGGCCTTGCACTCGTATGCGTCGACCAAGAGCCCGATGTTTCGTCGTCCGAGAAGACTCGAGTCATCGAAATGCAGTGTACTTTTTTAAGTGCCTAGTACATTCTTCAAAACTACGCTATGCACATCCTGTATACAACTTGACACACACTTACGGCGAGGGTGTCGCCGTCTTCTTCTTGGCCGCTGCCACGACCTTGCGCACGAGGCGGTCGTTCTGGTCCTTCATGCGGTCGACGGCGTTCTGCACCGTCGACGACTGGTCTTTCACCGAGCTGTACGACGGCAGGCCCATCGATACACGTGGGCGCGCAGCGGTCGCCGGTGTCGGCGTCGTTGTCGGGAAGAGACCACGGCTCGCCGACGAGTTGAAGGCCACGTGGAACCGGTTGGGGCTACTCTTGGGGAGGCTATCGCGACGGCCCTGGATGCGGGGTGTCGACTGCTGGCTGCCCGACCCGCTCGACGTCTCCAGGTTGGCGGTGCGGCGGTGCGTCTCATCGGCGAGTCGCTTCCAGTGGTCAAAGCGCGCTGCCGTCGACGTCTCGCGGCGCTTCGTGAGCTGGTCGACGACCTCGGCGGCCTTGGCGCTGACCTTGGCCATGTCGACGGTGGACGACTTGGTGCGCACAATGGGCTTGGGCGTCGCGGTCGGCTTGACAGTGGCCGAGATCGGGGTCGGCTTTTGGTCGGCTGCGTTGAGCTTCTGAACGCGCTTGAGTTGCGCCAAATGCTCTTCCTTGAGCGCGACAATGTCGGCCGCGTGCTTCTCATCCGCGACGCTCCGCAGCGTCTTGTGCTTCCAGCGAAGGAACGCACGTTGAACGCTGCACTGCATGGCAATCTGGACGCGGGTCCGCGCCGTGCAACTGCGGTTGTGCTTCTCCAGCACCGCAATGGCGGCGCGTTGGCACTCGCGGGCGAGGTCGAGGGCACCGAGAACATCCACGAGCACCGATGCCTTGTCGTCACGCTGCCCGTGAAGCGCTTCGCAGCGGTCGTCGACGCGGTGCAGAATCTCATGGAGCTGCTCCATGTCCACGTCGCCCTTGATGGACGAGGCGTTGAGCGTCTTGAGCGGCGACGACGCCTCCTCGAGCGCATGGGCCGTGTCTTCCCAGAGCGCAATCACACCGGCTTGCGTCGTCGGGTACTCGACCATTTGCAAGCCGTGGGCAACGCGCACGCGGTGGCACAACGCCGCCAGCGTCTCTGTCTGGGACGCCGACGCCGAGAGCATGGCAAGGACTTGCGGCATGGACGCTTGCAGCGACTGCACACCAACGAACGGTGCGAGGGCGTTGACGTACGCAGCGTCGTGGTGCGCGCGCGCTTGAGCTGCGGCCACAATCGCGTCCGAATCCAAGACCGAGTCGAGCGCCAAGAGAGTGTGCACGGCGCCGATGTCGACACCGAGGTCCCCGAGACGGCTCGTCACGGCCGAGAGCACGCGCGTTTCCAGCTCCTTGTCGACCAGCGTCCCGCGCGCGACATCGGCCGCCCACACGCCAGCGTCGGCCAGCTGCGGGAGCGGGCGCACATGGTTGCACGCTGCGACAAGCGTCGCCACGTCCGCCACCACGGCATTGAGCGTCGACTGCAGCGCCGAGAGGAGCATCGGCGCGGCTTGCAGGTCGTCGGTTGCTGCGTCGACGGCGGCTTCGAGTTCGTTGGCACCCAACGGCAGAAGCGTCTTGGCGAGCGCGAGAAGGGCCTTGTGGTACTCGAGAGCGCTGGCCTTGGACTGCTCGGCCTGGTCGAGGAGCGCGTCCGCATTTTCGTTGAGCTCGTCGGCCTCTTGGATCGCATCGAGCCACGACGTGTCGGTCGTGAGCGACGCCGCGTGGTCGTGCGCGTGGTGCGCCGCTTCCTCCGACATCATGCCAATGTAGCCCTGGAGCTGCTCGAGCGTCTCCTGCAGCACGCTCGTTTCCGTGATCGGAAAGTCGACTTCCAGACCGAGCGTCGACACGAGGCCTGCGACAAAGCGGTCGGTAATCTCGGCCGTCGTCGCCCGCGCCGCTGCCTGCGCCTGGAGCGTCGACACGATCTCGGTCAGGTTCTCTTGGCTCGCGCTGAGCGCATCATTGTCCGAGAGCAAGATCTTGTACTCTTGCGCAATCGTCGTCGGGTCCAGCGCGATCGCCATCGCACGCGACGACCGCTGCGAGCGCGACATGGCGTGCAGCGTATCGAGTTCGGCCATGAGCGCGTCGCTTTCGCTCAAGAGGGCGTCTTGCTCGGCGAGCTGCGCGTCCTTGGCCGCGACGATCGCGTCTTTCTCGGCCAGCGCCGCTTGCGCGGTGGCGAGCGCGGCCTGGGCTGCCTTGCATTGGTCCTTGAGCACGTCGAGCGCGCCATCCTTCGACTGCAAAATGTGCTCGAGCGCCGTAACTTGTTCCGACATGACGTCGAGGTCCTGCTTGAGCTGCATGTTCTTGTACGTCATGCTCTGCAGCTCGGCTTCCAGCGGTCCGTGGAGGTTCTGGAGCGCGCTCAACGCCGCAACCGCTTCGTCGTGCGCGCGCGACATCGCGTTGGTTTCCATCGTGGCTTGCTCAAAGGCTTGGTGCAGCGCCTGCTCCGAGAGCGAGAGGCCCGCCAGTTGCTCTTGCAGCTCCGCCACGGTCGCATTCGCCGCGACCAGCTCGTCGTTAGCCGTCGCGAGCGCTGCGTGCGCGTCTTGGACGGCGGTACCGCACTCGTTGTGCGCGTCCGCAATCGCCGTGAGCTTGGCGACCTTGGCGACGAGGTCGTCGATCTCCGTCTGCATCGTGTGCTGCATCGACGCTTTCTCTTTGGACATGGCGCGAAGCTGGCCCTTGAGCGTCTCCTTGAGCGCGGTCATTTCTTGGAGCTCGCCCGCCATATCGGCCTTGGAGCTGCGCAGCGACTTGATCGCATCGGCGTGGGACGAAGCCATCGACGCCTTTTCGGCCACCGCGGCCGCGACCTGAGCCTCCATCGTCTTTTGGGACGCGAGGAGGTCCTTGACCTTGTCCTTGAAGCGCGGAAGGATGGCTTGGAGAGACGTAAGCTCGGCCTCCTTGGCGGCCAGCGCCGCAGTGACCGTCTCGACCTGCGTCGTAAGGGTCGTCTTGGCGTCGTTGGCATCGGCGAGGGCCGCCGTCGCGGCCGCCAGCTCGGCTTCCAGCGCGCCCTTGGAGCTGCTCAACGACGAGTGGCTCGACGCGAGCGACTCGTTCTCGTCGTGCATGGACGCGACTTGGGCTTCAAGCGCGGCCTGCGACGACAGAAGCGCCTTGACCTTGTCCTTGAACTGGCCCAGAAGCGCCGACGTCGATGCGAGCTCGGCCGTCTTACTATCCACGTCAGAGCGCGCCGCCGTCAAGTCGGTCGAAAGCGAAGCGAGCTCGTCGCGCAGCAAAACCGCCTCGCTCGTCTGCGAGTCGATCGTTGCTTGGGCCGTCGAGAGGTCCGCACGCATCGTGTCTGCCGCAGAAAGGGCCGCCGCAAGGTCTTCGGAGGTGGCGTTAGCGCGGGCATGGATAATGGCGAGTTCGGTCGCCATGGCTTCCAAGTCGGCACGGGCCGTGGTCAAATCCGACGTCGTGGTGTCCATCTCTGCGCGGGCCGTCGCGAGGTCCGCTGTCACGGCGTCAATGCGAGTTGCGCCGCCGCGAGCTCGGATTCCTTGGCCGCGACCGCCGCCTCGAGGGCCGTCTTCTCGTCACCGAGCGTTGCCATGTCTTGCTTGAGCGCCTTCTGCGCCAGCGCGAGACTCTTGACCTTCTCTTTGAACTGGTCGAGAAGCGACGAGACGGCCGCGAGCTCGTTCGTCTTGGCCGCGACCGTGGATTGTTCCGTCGCGAGCTCGGCCTTGAGCGCCTTCTTGGCGAGCGCGAGCGTCTTGACCTTTTCCTTGAACTGATCGAGGAGCGACTTGAGCGACGCGAGGTTGTCCTCGGTCTTCGCCAACGCTGTCGACGTCGTCTCCAGTTCAAGTGTCAATGCCGCCTTGGCGTCGCGTTCGCTCAACAAGTCGGCGTGGACAGCAGCCGTCGCTTCGACTTGCGCGGCGAGGTCGGCCGCCACCGCCGCCTTGGCACTCGTCTCCGTAGCGAGGTCCGCCTCGACAGCCGCCTTGGCAGCCGCTTCAGCAGCAAGCTCGGCTTCCAGCGCAGCCTTGACCTCGAGCTCGGTGGCAAGCTTTGCTTCCAGTGCAGCCTTGGCTTCGACCTCCGCAACGAGCTCAGCTTCCAGCGCAGCCTTGGCCTCAAGCTCCGTAGCGAGCTCGACTTCGAGGACCGTCTTGGCCTCGAGCTCCGTAGCGAGCTCGGCTTCGAGGACCGTCTTGGCCTCGAGCTCGGTGGCGAGGCTAGCTGCGAGCGCAGCCTTGGCAGCCCCTTCGGCAGCGAGCTCAGCTTCCAATGCAGCCTTGGCTTCGAGCTCAGCGGCAAGCTTGGATGCCAGCGCAGCCTTGGCGTCACGTTCGGCAGCGAGCTCGACCGTCGTCGTGGCCACGGTGGCTTCGGCGCTTTGAAGCAGCGCGACGGCCTCCGCGTGCGTCGACGTGAGTGAGGCCAGTTCTTGGCGCTCGACGGCAAGGTCCGACTCGAGCGACGCCTGCGACGACGAGAGCGAGTCCACCGAGCCCTTGAACGACTCAACGAGGTCCTGAAGCGTCGCGACTTCGTGCGACTTGTCGGCCACGAGCGCGTCCAGCACCGTCTTTTCTTCGGTCGCCGCCGCCAGCGTTTCGTTGAGCGACGCCAAGCTCGCCTCGAGCGCCGCCATCGCGTCGTTGTGCGTCGCCGTCAACGTCGCCTTCTCGCTTGCGGCCGCCGCCAGATCGTCTCCGAGGCTCTTCTGCGCCGCCGTGAGCGTCTTGACCTTGTCCTTGAAGCGCGGGAGGAGCGCGTCGAGCGACGTAAGCTTGGCCGTCGCCGTCGAGAGCTCGTCGTTCTTGGCGGCGAGCTCGTTATGCAGCAACGCGTTCTCGTTGGCCGCCGCCGCCAAGTTGGCATGGAGCGTCGCAATCTTGGTCTCGAGTGCGCTGACTTGGGCCGCATGCAGCTCCTTGTACGACGCCTGCTCTTCGGTCAGAGCCTGCATCTGCGCGCTGAGCTCCGACCGCGTCGAGTGGAGCGACGTCATTTGGCCGTGGAGGGCGGCCTCGAGGTCTGCGACTGCCGCAGCGTGGCGGCCGTGCGTCTCGTCCAGCGTCGACGAGTGCTCGGCTTCCATGGCCGCCATCTTGTCGGCAATCGCCGCCGACTCGGCAGCCCACGTGTCACACGCCGCTGCGTGCTCGGCAACAACGCTCGACAACTCGGTCGTGAGCGCTTCGTTGGACGTCGTCATGGCCGAGAGGTCCGACGAGAGCGATGCGATCTCGGCGTCCTTGGCGATCTCCAGCGCCGCCATTTCGTCACGCAGCGCGGCCTCGGCAGCTTCCAGCTCACCAATGCGACCGTGTGCGTGCGCCAGCGTCAATTGCAGCGTCGCCGACGCCGCCTCCTGCGTCACGACCGTATCTTGGAGCGCCGCCTCGGACGCAGTCGCCGTCTCCAAGGCCGCCAAAGTCTCCGCCAAGCGGGTCTCGAGCGACGCCTTGTCCGCTTCGAGCTCCACCAGCGAGCTCGTGGCAGCAGCCAGCTCGGCCGTGGTCGCGTCGTAGGCCGCGTTGGCCGAGGCCACATCACCTTCCAACGTTGCGCGCGAAGCTTCGAGCTCAGCGATGGTGGCGTGGAGCGCCGCAGCCTCGGCAGTCGTCGTCGCCACGTGGTTCTCGTGGATCTCCCGGAGGCGCTCGAGCTGGCTCAGCGCCTCTTCGGACGCAGCCGTGAGCGCATCAACCTGGCTGTTGGCAGCTTCCAGCTTGGCCGTCTCGGCAGACAGCTGGTCTTCCAACGAGGCAATTTGCGCGTCGAGGTCGGCCTTGGCGGCATGCGTTGTCGCGAGGTCGTCGTTTGCTGTCTGCAGCGCGGCGTCCGACGCCGCCAGCTGCGCCTCAAGCGCCTCAATGGTGGTCGTCGCAGCAGCCTTCTCAGTGGTGAGCGCCTCGACGTCCGCCTGCAGCGCCTTCTCGGAGGCCAGCAACGCCGCCAGCTTCTCCTTGAACTTGCCGAGGAGCATCTGCAGCTTCTCAAACTCGTCGACCTTGGCCGTGAGCGCGGTGTCCTTGGCACTCAGCTCGGTGGTCTTCTCGGTAAGCGCGCTCTGGACCGTCGCAAAATTGTTTTCGAGAGCCGAAAGGGCGTCGGCCTTGTCGGCCAGTGCACTTTCCAGCGTCGCGCGCTCATCCGCCCACGTCGCCGCGGCCATCTCGTGCGCGGCCTGCGCACTTTCTTGCTCGAGCGTGGAGCGGCGGCTCGCCTCGGCCTCGGCCTCGACCAACGCATCGCGCTCGACGGTCCACGCCATCTTTTCGGCCATGAGCGCCGCGAACCGCGCCTCGAGTGCTTCGTACGCAGCGTTCACTTCGTCCAAATGGCCTTCGACCGTCTCGAGCTGGTCCGCGACCTGCTGCTTCTCCTCCGAGACCATGTCGAGGTCCTGGCTCATAATGTTGATCTCGCGCTTGAGCGCGTGGAGCTTGGCCTGGAGCTCGTCGATCGACGTGTCGCGCTCGCCAATACTGCGCTCGTACTCGCCTGCGTTGTGCGCCAGCTTGTCTTCGAGGCGCGCGATCGCTGCCGTCAAGTCGGCAATCGTCGACTCGTGCCGCGTCACCACCGGCGCGCTGGCCTCGAGCGCCGCTTGCACGTCGGCGTGGAGCGCGTCAATCTGCGCATGCATATCCGCGATCTTGGCCTCGAGCGCCGCGCACTGGTCGCAGCTCGCGGCTTCCATTGCTGCCACCTTGTCTTCCAGCGCCGCTTTCGCCGCCACAAGTTCTTCGTGGGCCGCCATGAGTGGCGTCAGCGTGCCCATGAGCGAGGTGATCTCGGTCTCTTGCAGCTGCCGCTCGGTGCGCAAGTGCGCAATCTGGCCGTCCATGCTGCCGACGTCGGCCTGCAGCGCCTCGATTTGCGCGCGGAAGCCGTGCTCTTGCTCGAGGAGCCGGATGTTGTCCTCGTGGAGGTGGCGCGCGGCCGCCTCGACGTCGCCGGTCGCAGTCAGCTGCGCGTTCATGGCCTCCAGCTCATGGACATGGTCGAGCAGCGCGATCGTCTCGGTGCGGTGCTCTTCGCGCGCCGATAGGATCTCCGCCTTGAGCGTGTTGATGAGGTCGCTGCAAAAGCCGCCTTCAAAATTCGCGTGGCAGTCGGGGCTGTGCGCCACAGACGACTCGAGCTGCCGCCGGAGCGCCGCGTTCTCGCGGTCGAGCTGCGCGACGTGGTCGATGTCAGTCTCGCGCAGCGCCGCTTCAAGCGTCGCGATCTGCGACTGCAGCGACGAGAGGACGCTCACAAAGCCCGACGGATTCGGGTTGTTGTCGTCCAGCGCCGCGTTGAGTTCACGTAGCTCCGAGGCTTCGCGCGTCGCTACGACGAGGCGCGCCTCCAAGGACGCAATGTGATCTTCGAGCAGGTCGATTTGCTCGCGCTGGTGCTGGTTGACGTCGGTTCGGAGGTCGCGGATCGAGTCGCGGAGTGCGTCTGCGGCCGGATCTTTGGTCCAGCTGAACGACCCGATCGAGCTGGCGGGCGACGTGCCTCTGCGAAGCGCCGCAACTTCATGACGGAGCGCTTGGATGTGCTCTCTTGGAAGCGGATGGTCTCCTTGAGCTGCAGATTCGAGGTCGTGCTGGTTGGCGCCGACGCGTCCAGCTCTTCGAGTGCCCACGACGCGAGAAGCTTAATGTCGGTGCCCGGCGGGACTTCCTCGCGCATCTGCGTATATCCATGACACCCATGTCCACATGTAGGTGCACACTACGGTATATACTACGTACGTGGTCGCGATCCTGCGTCATCGTCGTGAGCTGGTGCTTGAGGATCTGCGCGTCGGTCGTCGTTTGGGTGAGCGCGATGTGGGCGCCCATGAGGCGCTTCTCGACGAGGTAGGTGAGCACCTCCTGGACCACCGCGTGCTCGACGAGGTCGTCCTCGACGTGGTCGTCTTGCTGCGGGTTCGTGTCGGCGTCAACGACGTGCGTCATGCGCTCCGCTACGATGCGCGCGAGCGTCGGCCGCGCGAGGTCGTGCCAGCGGTCGTCTTCGGGCGGCTTGTCTTGGGCGGGCGTGAAGAGGCTGCCTACGTCTTCGAGCATGTCCAGCATGAGGCGCTGGCCACGCAGTAGGATCGAGCTCTCGTCCATCGCGAGGGGAATATTCTGAGTGAGACCCGCTTCAAACTTGCGTGTCGGCTGTACTGTATAAGGCAATTCCCACCAACTTCGTCGAAGTACGCCAAATATCGATCCCCGTTTTTAACACGCTACAAAATTCAAGTGAATAGGATAAAAACACGCCGCGTCAAAAACGCGCTGCACGGGCACACTCGAAGCTCAACTTCGAGATCCCACGGGCCAATCGTAAAATAGCAGAAAAAGAAATTAAATACCAGCCCCTACCAATAATCAAAGGCTGCCAGCAGCGGCAAATCCTCGCGCATTGCCGGCTGCGATATGTTCAGCCTGGCGCCACCGACGTCGAATGATCTCGTCCAGCAAAGCAACGTGGGGCTTCTTGGGTGCTATGATAGCCCGATGTAGTACTAGAGTATGCTGGACGCTGCCTTGGGCAAAGATCGGGCAACGGCCAATCAGACGCCAGTTCTTTGGCGCCGAGCAAAGGACAAGCGGGCGCCGCGCTTTCTGCACAACTTACGACGTCGCATCGCCCATGTCCCGACCGCACCGCAGTATACTGAGCTACGCTGTTAGGAGTGGTCGTTGGAACCCAATAGGTGTCGTCCTCTATATAGTACTAGTACTTGCCGTGGGAGTCGCAGTCGATGTTCTCTTCTCAGGATTCCTGGTCGCGGCGACGACGACAAGCACACACCACCAGCCCAGATACGATCAAGACGATCGTTACGACTGCACATTATCGACGACGCAAGCCCTTGCAACGCAAACAACGAGAGCGTGCATGGAACATGCCTTGGTGCATCGTCGTAGCGAGTTGTCGGTGGGTTGAAGTGCGGCCGTGTTGCTTACGCCACCACCCAACGAGTCCTCCATGTCTGTGGTACCACTACACAGCGGTATCCAGTGCGCGGAAGACCGAGGACACCGATGGATGGCGGCGCAAAGACACGAACGACGGGGTCGGCGGCGCCAGCGACGGGCGCCGCCAAAGCAACCTCACAAGATATTACATGTATCCGAGCTTTACGACCAAGGGCAAGCGACGGAGCCTCGCCGATCATCGATCGCACCACGAGTCCACGGCTACTACCGACCGGGCGGACCGCGTCGAGTCGACAAAAGGCTTCCGCCGCGACCAGCCTCTCCGTAAACAAGCGACAAGTCCGACAATGCTACTACACTGCACACCGTACCCTTGCCAGCTACTGTACCCTTGCCAGTCTTGCAGCGGTCGCCCAATGCGAACATGCAAGACTGCGAGCGAACCTCGACTGGTTTAAGGCAATCCAAAATGTGATGGCAGTCGCGCAGCGATGGACGTGCGCCACGTCATCGCCTCGCCAAGGATGCGAGAACGACGTACTAGGATCTCGCAGACAATGGCAACAACCTATGCGCCAGCGCCTCGACGCCCGTGCAAAGCACACATACGTAGAAGGATGCGGCCGTAGTGTCGGCTCGCATCCCAGGAGCGAGAGCCGACGAGGCGCGCGATCAGAGGACGGAGCAGGTGCGCCTTTGCGTATCTGGCGAAACAGGTGCGCTTTGAAGGCGGCGGCGTATCCGGATACCGACTTTGGCCCTTGTGAAGATCGAGCGATGGTGGCGACAGACGATGGCAGCCTCGAGCAGTTCACGCTCCTGGCCAAGACCGCGCGCGGCCGCGCCTGCATGGCGCTGATCCAGCAAGTCCTCTCCAACAAGAAGCTCTTTGCTTTGGCGAGCTGCTCCACATGCCCAACGTCATGGCGCTCGCCGAGAGCGACCAGCCGGACCAGCAGAGCCACTACCGGCTCCTCACGATCTTCGCCCATGGTCGCTTCAAGGACTACGTCCGCGAGAAGGAGGCCAGCGCTGTTCCGGTGCTCACGCCGGCGCAAGAGCTCAAGCTGCGCAAGCTCACGGTCGTGAGCCTCTGCCAAGAGTACAAGCAGGTCCCGTACAAGGTCTTGATGGACGAGCTTCACATTGATGTCGTCCGGGACGTCGAAGACATCATCATCGAGACCATGTACTCGGTACGACGTGCGTATGTCGACGACGATTCTCATGGGTGCGAGCGTTTAGGGCCTCATTGAAGGCAAGCTCGACCAGAAGAACCAGCGCGTCGACACCAAGTATGCGGTGGGCCGTGACGTCCAAGTCGCCGACATTGACGCGATGATTGCGCGTCTCGCCGACTGGTACATTCCTCCTACGCCGTTGCGGCCTCTCATGTTCGTACTAGGCAAACCGACGCCAAGCACGTTGTCGCCGAGATGGACACTGTCCTCACGTATGCTTCATGCTTCTTCCTTGTGACATGGAATTCCTCACACGTCCCAGGCGCGCGACGAACCAATTCCAAGCCAATGCGGCCCTCGAGGCCAGCGTCAAGGCGGCGGTGGCCGAGGCGCGCAGCAACGCGCCCCGCGACCGAGGCGAGTTTGACTCGGACATGATGTTTGGCGACACCTTTGGCGGCCTCCAGCGCAGGTACGATGAACATCAATGCCACTTCCGTTCGCTCACCGCCGCCTCTGTCCACTAGCGCCAGCGGCAAGCGGCGCATGGGTCCCGGCTCGTCGCGCAAGATCTCGCGAGTCTAATGTGCGATGCCACACGATGGAACACTGCACGTTTTTCATATTCATCGTCGTCGTTCCGATTCGACCACAGCTTGCGCGAGAAGGAGAAGTCCGAGGAGGGCCCACAGCCAAAGCGAGGGTGGCCATTGCGGTGGGTGGGTGGTTCGCTGGGGCCACGGCGCCTTGGCGAGCGCCGCCACGTCACCTTGCAGCGTCGGTGCATACTGAAAAGGGCTGCTGCCGCAGTTGAGCGTGACTGAGTACGCTGCATCGAGTCCCACGACAGGGTACAATGGCGCATGCGGGCATGGCATTGAGCAACCTACGCCAACGCTCCTCCTTGTGAGCACACAGACAACAGCAACGATTTACCAATGCGCTGGCCGTTCCGGGCAAAGTAGACGGACGAGCCGTGCGCGCTGCGAACCAGGCCGCAGCCGAGTGTGTCCCCCACGCCAAAGCCCAATGCGAAGGATGCGCCTACGCTGCGCCGTGACCTTGCTGCGTCTCGATGGCAGGACCCCCTACCTGGCCGTTGGTAAAGAAGCGACCGTCGTCGCTATGGTAGCCGACCGAGTGCGCGTCCCAGCCTACCGCTCGCGTGAGTCCATGTATATTGTGCTGTGCGACCAGGTTGCTGTCCGATGACGCGAAAGTCTTTGGTGCCGAGCCCGATAGCAACGCACACGAGTGCACTAGAGGCCACTGTGAGTCGAGGGCTCGGGCCTGCACAAGGTCAATTACTTCGTTGGCAGCGCGATGGCCGAGCCCCTCGCCGATTGCATAATCGTAATCTCAAAATACGCGTCGGCCACAACGTCGACAAGCCAAGTGTGCGGCGATGCCTTGGTCAATTGCACGCGTGGGCTGAGCGGAAACGGCGTGTTGGCGCGGATCGACCGGTCGCCACCAACGCTGTCGATGCCAAGCGCCATCGCCGTCACGCGCCTATGCGTCGCATCGTCAAATGCCACCGGTTCGATCCTAACATGCATCGGTCTCCTGCCTTTCAAGAGAAGAAAACGCACCGGTGCTTGGACGAGAGGTTGGCGAGGACATTGGTGTGCGCAATGTCGGCGCTCGTCGGGACTGGCGCGACAACCTGTGTGAGCCAGCGAAAGCAGTCGCGCCGCCTAGGCTCTGCCATGAGCACGATATGTGCTTGGTGTCGCAACCGCACATAGGATAAGCTGCCTGGAGAGCCGGCGAGAGCTCCAAGGTCTCGCTGCTGGCGACATGCGCGTTGAGTTGGTTCCATGCCGCGCGAAAGAGGGCCTCCCAGTGGCTTTCCGTGGGCACGGACGCGAGCCCCTTGGACGCGACCGAGGCCGCGCGGAGGTCCATCGCGTCAAGAAAGCTGAGCGTGTGACTCAGTAGGTCTGTGGGCACGTCGGTGAGGTGCATGGCGCGACAAATTCGAAAATGATCGATCGAGTTCGATCTTTTCCATCTTCAACTTCCTCTCAAAATATCATTTCATGGGACCCCGTGGGGGGCCACCCAAAAAGGGGTGATCACGTTGTGCCCACATCGTCAGCCCGATCGTCTCTTTTCACATCAGCGATCTGCCTGCCGTGCTTCTGGTACTGACTGCAAGGACATGTGTGGCCATGCCCAGAGAGCTAGAGCGTTTCGGGACGAATTGGCTGTGGCAAGAACTCTATCGGCCCAGACCACTGCCTGCATGGGACGAGAGACAACATTATGCCCCAACGCAGATGACGCAACGCCGCTCGAATCAAGAGGCGCGAACCATGTCGAATTCCATGGACCCCTCATTGGCTCTCATTTGCATTGACTGCGACGTGCGACAGGAAGTCTTTGGACATGACGCCCGCGAAGCCAGGTATCGTCATCAAGACTTCCGTCATATTCGCCAAGCCTGTGCTTGCTCAAAGATGCGTGACGAAAGTTATGGGCAATAGGGCTGCGATCGCAATGCATTATAGAGTCAGTCTCATAGAATCGATGTGACGTTTGGACCTTGATCATGTGCAAACGACACGTATGAAGCGAAAACCTCAGAAATGCGCCGCTCCGTGTCACCGATTCATGAAAACTGGGCGCGTTGTCGCAATCTCGGGTGTGATTATGACTGCGACGACATCTTGCGATTTCATACCTTCAAGCCACCGCGTCCTTCTCAAATCTGAGCGTGCGGTGGACCTGGTCGGCGTTTTCCGCGTCGGTAGAACCCCTCGACGTGCAGCTCCTCAACAATCTTCCAATCCTTTATGCCAACCGAACCGGACGAGGTGCGTCGATTATCATGTGCACTGCAATTGGAGGCCTCGAGCTGTGGCCTCGTTCACCGACGGCAGCCGCGTACTACTTGTATTAGCACTAGTTTTCAGAGCTCCTCAGTCCTTCCGTCCCGAGAATTATAGGCCGCGCATACACGTTTTTTAAATGTTGTACGTGTACACGAGCAGAAAGTTATCTCTTTGGTTTCGCCAAGGTTCGCAGCCCAAGGTTTACAGAAGGGAGGGATGCGATCCAGATACCGCTGCCAACAAGAACCTTTAGATATGGTTATATATGTCTATATGTGGTATGTGTCAATATTAACAATTTGGTGGATTTCTTGAGCTGTATGCGTCCAACGAAGCCGTGGCTTAGCGTTTCTTGACCAACAAAGTGCCTTCTATCGTCATGCAAAGCAAAGGCAAAATCATTTTTCATCGCTCTTGGGCGATTGAGCGACGCAACATCGAAGAGTGTTTCTGGCGTTTCATCGGATTGGTTAAAATGAGTGTAAAATGGGCGAATAAGCAGCGAGAATGATGCCATGCGTTTGAACGATTTTAGCTGCATATAGCCTCGTACTGCATTGTGTGCCCATTCGCTCTACCTAATAGCGCTAAGCTTCTAGCGCTATGGAATCCGGGAATACTCGAGCCCTGTGATCTTCTCGTCAGGAGGTGTGGGTCTCTACGAAGCAGCGCAGTGTGTTGTGACCACCTTTGCAAGCTGACGGTGCAAGCTCGCCCCCAGCCTGATCATTTCTTCCTCCGCTGCGCCAAAACCGGTAGGGCATAGAGCAAGATAGCTGCACGCACAACTAACCCCCAAAGATTGCACAGCTAGAATGCTACGTATGTGGCTCAAAGTATGCCCCTCACGCCACGATTGATCCCTTGTCCAGCCAGCCTCCAGCCCGTCTTCGGCTAGTAAGCTTTGTGCGTCCGATGTGTGACCAGATCCGTCGCGCACCAGAAACGCCGCATACCACATCTTAACCCAGCCATCTCACATAGGACATCGTCTAGACGGTGCGACGCACAGCAGTTAAACTCAATTTCAAGTAGTATTGTACTCGTCCATCAGTAGAGAGCAATAACCATCGAGCGAGCAGTGGGACAGTCGGTCGTCAATTATTTCCAATGCAGCAAATTGCGTGTATCTGTCCCATGATATCAGATTATGCAATCGAGGGATGCAGCGAAAGCATGGGCAGTTTAACCGCAAAAAACCATGGATGCGCCGCGTGCTTTTTCGGCCTCTGGGCCCGGTTTTTGTTGTTTCTTCGAGGTTATACCCACACCACGACGCCATCGACGTGATCACGGGCTCTTTAACCTTGCCAAGATCCAGCGTCTTTGCTCCTGGCGTGATGTGAAATGCACCACGCCAGAGACTATTCCCACGCAATCTGCACCCAAGACCTTGCAACCGGTGCTCTTTTGGGCATAAAACCGTCCTTGACGCACCTGGACTTGAAATTTTGCGCATGTGTCACGACGCTGGCAGGCCTCTGCAACCAGCTGGGCCGCGCAGTGTTACATCCAGCGTCGCGTTCGATCGCCAGAACTCAAAATGCCCCGCGCCCTCTTACTACCTCCTAGCCACGCCGTCCTGGGCAACCCGGCGCTGGTCCGCGAGGTCGTGGCCTACCAAGGCGGTATGACCCACGCCGTTCGCACCGAGTACCAAGCGTGGCGCGCCTTTGTGACCGAGATGCAGGAAGATGGCATGTACAGCGTGTTTGGCCTCCTCCGCTCGATGCTGCTCTCGTCGTTGACCGACACGCGCTTCATGCTGCACCAGGCCATCATTGAGAACCGACCGGAGAGCGTCCTTTGCCTTGTCGAGCACGAGCCCAAGTGGATCACGCCCAGCGCGTTCACGCTGGCACGCCAGCGCGGGCTGAAGCCGATTTTGCACATTTTGCACGAGCACACGAGCGAGGTCCGGCAACGTCAAGCGGCGCGTGCCAAGCTCCTCCACATAAAGGCCGAGACGATGCAGAGTAAATTGAAGATCTAATGGCGCCTCTTATTATATAGTAATATTATCATCATCCGTGTCGTGTGCACTCCCAGTCAGCTACCGAGCCCTTTCGTTGTCTTCTTCGCCCGAGTCGCTCGAGTCGCTCATGTCCGACCGCAGCTCGTACTCGTCGCTCGAGTCGTCGCCACTCGACGCCTCGAGCATCGCATTGGGATTGCCTTCCAAAATGGCAGCGGTTGTCTTGCGCTGTCGAAGCCGCGCTTCGTGGAGCGGCGAGTCGCCAAACTAATCGATCACTTCATAGTACTCCAGATGGTCGAGGCAACTGCCAGTCCGACCTTGTTGAGCTGCCCGATCTCCGCCGGTGTGCAGCACTCGAGCAGCGTGGCAGCAATGTTCTTGAGGCCCGCGCCGGCAGCGTAATGCAGCACGTTCATGCCTTGGCTCTAAGAACGCATATGCGTTATATCTTTTGTCCAGAGAACGTCGTTGGAATACATCGCGTAGCTTCAAGGACGCGTTGGCGTTGACGAGCAAGACCACAAATGCGTGCATTTCGGCGTCTTCTTGCGCACACATCATGAGCACGGTTTGTCCAAAGACCTAGATGCGACTAGTGTATCAACTTGATACAACAAGCCGTGTCCGTGTACGTTGCGGGCATTGACGTGCGCGCCGAGCTCGAGGAGGCACATGGTGCTCGTCTTGCTTTGCCAAGCACACTGAGCATGAGCGGCGTCGTGCCCCACGGGTCTTTGGCGTTCACGTCAGCGCCGTGTTTTACAAGCAGCCGCACCACATCGGGGTTGCCCATGCGGCTACACGGATGAGATGAATGTGGCAACACGAGATTGAGAACCTCGCCCAGTGCAACGGCGTCCATCCGTCCTTCTACACGCCATCAACGAATGTGACGACACACGAAATGGCGCATCAGTACGTCGCTGTGGCTAATATGCGCGCCCTTCTTGAGCAAAACGTGCACGACTGCACTGCGGTTGAGGGCCGCGGCCCAATGCAGTCCATTGCGGCCATCGGTACCGAGGCCGTCAATGTCGGCGCGCCCTGCAATGATCGCCAACGCCTCGTCCAAGTCATCTAGACATCCCAGTGACTTCCATGGCGCCAACACGATGAGTGTGTCGGACCTGTTTTCGCTGCCAAAATGAAGCTGTCCATAAGGGCCCCGGACGCCTTGGCTTCCTACACGGCAGCGTAAACGTTGCAAGAGACTCGACTACCACCGACGTACGAGCCACTTGTGACTCACGCGCCAGAGACCAAACACGAAGAGCGAGAGAACGACGTTGACGAGCGCAATGGTGAAGCCTGTCGAGAGCGTCACGCACGCCGACTTGGCCAGTTTGTCGGCGATGCACACCGTGTCCATGGCGCCTAGTACATCGACGGCGTGCGATGGCATGCAATAGAGCGTACTTTGTGCCACACTCCACGCTACAACTACGATAAGCAGCGACGCGCTTTGGACAAAGCTGAGGAATGTAGCCCACGGCAAGGACGCGGAGCGGCCCGCCCCGTCCCACGACGGATACCGGCGCTTGAGCACGACGTGGGTGCTGACGTAGAGCCCACCCATAGCAGCGAGCAAGGCAAACGCATGAAAGGTACGCGCGCACTGCGCCGCCGAGTGGCACCACGGATCGTGCGCTGCCACCGACGCGATCGCGCTACGCGCAGCGAATTGTTGAACGGAGATATACGATACATGTGGACGACCGACCAAAAGGCAGACGACGACGCGGGCCACTTGTCCGGGTCCACGACGTCGTAGCCGAGCTTGCTAATACCTGCATCGACGAGTTTGATCGAGACACCGACGCCCTATCCGCAGTTGCTCGTCGCATCCACGCGCGGCGCAGGTCATACCCCGAGGTCGTAGAGACCGATGCCCGTGAGGCTGGCCGCATCGTAGGCCCAATCCGTGCTCTTGAGCGTGTAGCACACGAGCACAAACGAAGTACAGTGACAGAAAATGCCTGTGCCAGAGGTCAGTGATCGTAGTAGCGCGAGGGCGGGTACCGATGCGCTGGTGGACATACATGATGCCAGGGGTTTCGAATTGTCGCGCGTGGATTGGCTCCGCGCAGCCAATCCGCGCGCCGACACGTGGCATCGTCTCAGACGTTTGATTTGAATGCTCCGATATCATTCGTCTTTGCAGTCTATACAACAATAGGACCATTCGGGCGTCGACCAAGGGCGTACCGAATCGTTGAAAGACGATTACTCTACTAAAGCAACCGAACGAGCGACGCTGCCATCGCATGCGCGGAAGCCATACAGGTGCATGCATTTGGATGGCCGCAGCCAGGTTGATTGCCATGTCATGTGCTATTAATGGACGAAGGCAGCCTCTTGCCGCCCATTGTACATCGTGTATAGGGCACGTCAACGCTAGCACCTCGCCAACCTTGTAGCTTGACGCTTCATGGGGACATTCCGGGCAGCGCTGTCTTCGTCCACATGGTTGGTACAGAACATACCGGTACATGCGCTTTGACCGATATGCGGCCACAAGAGCATCGGGCCGGCTGCGACTGCCACGTCATAGTCTTGCTTTTTCTATTGCCATGGAAGCAGCTGTTTGCACTTCCATCGGATTGTGGGTGATATGTGGCCGCTGCATGGCAATTTAATTCCAAATCATGGCATTCAATACAAACATCAACATACATTAAAACATTGACATTAAAGACTGCCTTGGCCAAGTCGGCTCACTTTCTGCCTTTGATCGATGGCCGACGTTCGCACCGAGCTGGCGGCGGCGCCAACGTACGGCAGCGCGCCCGCGACTGCGTCGCCGTCGCACCTCCTCGACGCCCGCGTCAAGCTGCTTCGGCTACTCGACATGCGCAAGTGGCACTACACGTACATGCTCGTGGCATTCGTCGACTTTCTCGGGCAAATGGTGTTCCTTGCGTTCACGTCGCCGAGCCTCGACCGCTTTGAGTGGTACGTGATCCTCTCGGTGACGCTCTCGTGCGGCTGCATGGCCCTCTACCTCGCCGACATGTCGGTGCGTCTCCTGACGCTGCGCACGCTCCTCTGCACGAACGTGGCGTCCGTCCTCGACTTGGTCGTGCTGCTGGCGATGGCGAGCCTCCTGTACCTTCGCGTCTACGTTCCCGCGCACGTCTACAACTGCGTGCTCGGGTACTTTCTCTTGGCCGCTCTCCACATTGTGCTCAAGCCGCGGGCGCGAGCGTTCTCCAAGAAGTTCCACAAGTTCCGCGCCGACTTTGAGCGTATCCACATCTCGGTCGCGAGCGTGCGCCTGAGCTTGCGCCGCATCCCGGGCATGGCGCCAGCCGCCATCGACGCGCTGGACCGCGATCTCTCGATGCTCGCAGTCGGCAACGACGCAGGCGACATGACGCACGACAAGTTGCTCGTGTTTCTCGAGAAAGCGCTTCTGTACAAGCCCAAGGACGTGCCAACATCGGATTTTCTCTCGTACTTGCGCAACATTGACGCCTCAACGCATGCATACGGAACGCTCGACGTCGTGCGCAGTACGCTTGGGCACTGGTCCACGCAGCGCTGCGACCTCTTCATGGTGTGCCTCGTGGTCTGCATCAACGCGAGTATCAACCCGATCCAAGCCTATGTGCTCAACCACCTGGCCGACCACGCGTTCCCTGCGTACGGCGCCTCGGCCAACGCAACGGTCTCGGACGCCGACTTGGACGCGGCCTTGGCGACCGGTGTCACCGGGCTCCTCTGCCTCTGCATCCCGTTTGCGTTTGGCGATGCGCTCATGGGCTTTTTTCAGAGTAAAATGATCTCGAAAGCGACGGCCCAAGTCCAGACGTCGCTGCTCGACACGGTGCTGCAGCAGAGCGCGGCGTTTTTCCTCACGCGCTCGGACGGCGACCTCAACAACGTCTTCCAGAGCGACCTCGCGCGCGTCAACGGGCTCTGGCAAGCCGTCTTTTGGAACCTCATCAATCCGTGCGTCTCGATCGCGTTTGGGTTCGGGTACCTTCTCTACTACAAGCCGTGGCTCGGCCTCCTCTCGTTTGCGTTTGCGCTCGTGCTCGTCACGTCCGGTCCGCAGGGCTTTGCGGCCAAGCAGAGCAAGCTCTTTGGCTCGAAAAATGCCTACGTCGCGTCGGATTTTGCCAACGCCGTCGCGTGTCAAAAGGTATTTTGTCCATTTTTCATGCTTTTCTAGACCACATTTCATGTTTTCAACGTAGGTCGTGCGCGCCTACGCGCTCGAAACCACCCTCGTCCGCAAGTTCAAGGCCGTCGTCGCGACGCTCCAAATCGCGCAGTTTGCCAAGGATTTCTGGAGCGGCATTGTCCAAATCTACGTCGAGTCGGCCATGTACATCTTCGTCGCGACCATGACCGCCGGCCTTGCGATCCAAGTCCGCCACGGCAGTCTCTCGGCCGGTGAGTTCTTCTCGTTCGTGACGATGCTCGCGCGCATCTCGACGCCCGTGACCGTCCTCGGCGGCTTCATGCGCGTCGCCATCGGAAACGCATCGAGCCTCCAGCGCATCGACCAGCTCCTCGCGCTCGCACCACCGTCGCCGCCACCAACCACATCGTCGTCGTCGCCGTCGTCGCTGGGCACGGAGGTGATGCCGCCGCTGGCGTCCGACTTGCAGTTCCACGATGTTGTTTTCCAGTACACGCCAACGGGGCCGCTCGTGCTCAACGGTCTCACGGCGAAAGTTCCCAAGGGCGCGTACACGTGCATTGTCGGGCCGAGCGGGTGCGGGAAGAGCTCGCTCCTCAACTGCCTCATGCAGTCGGTCGACTTGAAGGCCGGTGCGATTTCGGTCGACGGCGCGGACCTCCGCCGCTTCACGAAGCCCAGTGTGATGGCCGAGACAGCGGTCGTCTTCCAAGACGGCGGTATCCTCAACGGCACGATTCTCGACAACATTCGGTACGGCAAATTGAACGCGACTGACGCCGAGTGCATCGAAGCCGCCAAGCTCGCGGAAGCCGACAAGTTTATCTCGACGCTGCAGGACGGGTACCATACCGTCATGGGGCAGCACGCAACGTGCAACATGAGCGGCGGCCAGGTCCAGCGCGTGTGCTTGGCGCGGGCGCTCGTGCGGCAGCCGAGCCTGCTCCTTCTCGACGAGGCGACGAGTGCGCTGGACCCCGAAACGGAAGCCTCGATCGTCCGCACGCTCGAGCGGTTGGCCAAAACCATGCGCATGACGATTCTTTCGGTAGGATGGTATCAACGTATCAAGAGGAGATATGTATATATGTGATAGGTGACGCACCGCTTGTCGACGGCGCGCCACGCCGACTTGATTCTCGTGCTCAACCGCGGCGTCGTGGCCGAGCAAGGCACGTACGACGACTTGGTCGAGGTGCAGGACGGGCTCTTTGCCGACATGGTCGCCCAAGCCACGTCGGCCGACGAGGAAGCGACGCCGAAGAAGCCCAAGAAGGACGATTCGAGCCATGCGCTGCGAGCGTTCGTCGACGCGCTCGCGACGCGCGCCAAATGGAACGCGTCGATGCTGCACGCGCCTTCGCTGCGCCGCATGACGACGTCCGGCTTGGACACTGAGGACGGCGCCAAGGGCCCGGCCACGACGTACGCGGTCTTGTAAGCCCCCACAAACACGCTTTTCCAGTTTTGAACGCTTCACATCATACTGAGCTATAATGGATGGCAACTCTCGACTTTTAAAGGGCCAGCGAGTGCAAGCTCGTACAGTGACGATGCTCGTAGCGACGAGCAACGCAAGGCAAGTGTTATCCAACTGGTGTTGTCAAGGTAGAACCTAGCTCAAAGAACAGATGCACCCGAGCTTTTGGTCGTCGAATTCGCTGTCGCTCCTCAGGACGAGCCACGAAGACGGAACGTCCTATGTCGAAAAGGCGCTATATTAGGGTCCTTTGATCCGAAGGAGCTAATTTAAGGCTCGTCTATCAATACTGAACGCGCCATGTCGCGGGTGTCGCCGTTGTCGATGCCGCGGCCGCCGGGTGGCACGCCCGTGCAGCTCAATATCTTTTCAATGCTCCTCGCGAGTCTTGTTGGCGCCTACGTAGCAAGCGCGGTAACTCGTGGTCCCGAGTCCACTTTGAATATGGATTTCTGTACGCCTAGCCGCTGCACGCGTATTTGTACGAGAATCTGCCGTGGGCGCTGGACCCGCCGCCCTTGATCATGCCCAATGCCACGTGGGCGCAGACCGAGGCGTTCTGGCTCCTCTTTGCCAAAGACCGGTTGCCACCATTGTATGCACGAACTCTCGTCCTTCATGGCCGCGTTAGGTACTCGTCCGAGACGTTTCTCGATGGCACGTCTTACTGCCATGACCCGACGACCAACACGGACATTTACCGCATGGTCCTCGACCTCTCAACGCCGATTCCACTCGATGAGTGCAATGCGAAGCTTCTGACCAAGCTCAACAACGGCGCGATTTTGAGCAAAGGCCTCCAAGACACGCTCTGCAATTTTGCAGCGAGCCCGAACGCCTCCCTCGTAGCGTCTGTCGCAGCGTGTCAGGACAACAAGCTCGGAGGCATCCAGCAAAGCGTCGTCTGTGCGTGGCTCACGCCCGGCGACGACCTCACAATGCACCGAAGCAGCAGCGGTCCAAACTTCTACACGTACTACAACATCTTTCTCATGCGCCCGTCGATCGGGTTTCTGTACGCCAAGCTCGCGGCGCGCGTCGTGCTCGTCCTGTACATTCTGTACCGTCTCTGGTTGGACTATTATCGCCATTGCCGCGAGCTACTGCGCGACTGCGCGCTCGTGGAGGGCCACCGGTGCGAAGTATTTTTGGGGGACCCCACCAGTTTGATTCTGCTCGACCCTTTCGTGACGTTTGGGATGAGCCTCGACGTGTGGCTCAGCGCCTCGGTCATTGGCTCGTCGACGCTCGCGGCAGTTCAAATCGACGACACGTGGCAATTCATGCTCGGCTGCCTCTACCTCGCGCGCATGGTACCAGGTGTGTCAACTTGATACTAGAGTACGATTGGAATAGGAATGGATTGCCTACTTTTCGCTCGCTATCGCGTCACCGATCCTAAAGCGGCTGCACATAGAAGGCCGGTTCACACCCGTGGACCCGACGCTCGTGGCGATGGCAGCGACGCTCATTGCGGGGCCGTTGACCTACCAGCAAGGACACAGTGTCTTCTTCACGCGTCTGTACCTCTGGCTCTTCAACACCAAGGCGCCGGACCCGCACTCGATCGAAATTGGCTATGGCATTTTCTTCTTTCTGTGCACGGTCGGCTTGACACCCATCGTCTTGGGTCTGGCCACATGTCCTTCCATGCAGTCCTCCATTGTCCCCACGGGTAGGTGCCTTCAGAACGTGGTTGATTCTTATTGGTGCAGAGACGTATATGGTTTTGCGCCACGCCCTTCCATCGTTCAACGACGTCAAGCACCGATTTCTCTTGGCGCTGCAGCTGCGGTGTCGGGCCAAGTACCGCCGACTGCGCCATTTCGGGGGAACCATCTACAGCTTTTACGACGCGTACCCCAACTTTCGCAAGTTTCCGAGCTTGAGCCAGCGCGGTCTCGACTGCTATATCGTGGTGTACGCAGCCAACGACGACCTGCCGTGCGACTGCATTCGCGTGAGCTTGTACAGCTGCGTGGACAAGACGCAGACGAGCCTCGTCGTTGCCAAGGACGACGAAGATATACCTTTTGGCCACTTGACGATCGAAGCCAACAAGACGACCCGCGCGATTTCGTTGTTGTCATCGAGCCGCCCCACGGACAGTGCCATTGGATAGAGTAGAGATGCAATTGTTTATAGCCTTCTGCGCTCCATCGATATATACTATCTCGGAGGTTTACACAAGATCGGCTCTCTTTGCCTGACCCGAAGTCCAACCAACGTTGTGATGGACATTTGGAGGGTCTTAGTCTAGGACCCTTCAAAAGGCAGCGGCCCATCGAAAACGCTTCAGACACGTCAAACTTTCGTCATGCGATACGACTGCGTGTCGTCACACCGGTCCGCGTCATCGGAAAGCGAGATTTAACGTGAGAGGGAAGAATGAAACCTCGTCATAGCCCACGTCGGTGGTAGAGTATGGATGATCGTGCAGAGGCACTGCCGGGAGACCCACCTGCCAAAACGGCATGTCCAAAATCAGCGACGTCGCTTTCATCTCAACCGTCGACAGCCCGAAATAGCTAGACTATTGTATCCAATGCAGCAAGTGAGCCCTGCGGCCGCACCACGACGATTGACCGGCACACCGGCGCGCCAGCACCCACGCTCCAGGGTAGCGACCGCCTGTATCACTGTCTACCTTCTCTTAACGGTAACCAACGCGGTGTCGTGTCGTCTCATGCGCTTTTGCCCTAGCCCCTGCACGCCTACTTGTACGAAAACTTTCCGTGGCAGCTCGAGACACCGCCGTCGGTCGAGACCGTCGCCACGTGGCAGCAAGTCGAAGCATTCTGGCTCGTCTTTGCCCATGATCGGTACCCGCCTTTGGCATCGGATCGACGATACCGAATTCCTTTGGTGTAGGTACTCGTGCGAGACGTTTCGTGATGGCATGTCCTACTCCCATGACGCAGCGACCAACACGGACATTTACCGCATGGTCCTCAACCTCTCGACGCCGATTCCGCTCGATCAATGCCGCCCAAGCCTTTTGGCCAAGCTCAATAATGGCCCGATTTTAAGCGTGAGCCTCGAAGACCGGCTCTGTGCGTTTGCAGCGAGGCCGAATGCGACCCATCTTGACGCGTTTAGCGCGTGCCAAAAGAATGTCGTGGCCGGGATCGAGCAGAGCATTCTTTGCGCGTGGCTCACACCCGGGAACGACTTCGACCGATCTTTGACGACGCCGGGTATCTACACGTACTACAACATCTTCCTCATGCGCCCGTCGATCCTTTTTCTGTACGTCAAGCTTACGTGGCGCGTTCTCCTCCTCCTCTACCTTGGCTACCGTCTCTGGTTTGACTATTATCGGCATTGCCGTGACTTGCTGCGCGACTGCACCCTCGTGGAGGGCCACCGGTGCGAAGTGTTTTTGGGGACCCCACCAGTTTGATTCTGCTCGACCCTTTCGTGACACTCGTGATGAGCCTCGACGTCTGGCTCAGCGCCGCGGTCATTGGCTCGTCGACGCTCGCGGCTGTTCAATTGGACGACACGTGGCAATTCATGCTCGGCTGCATTTACCTCTCCCGCATGGTTCTCGTTGCATTGGAATGTGAATGTGAATCTGAAAATGAATGTACTAGGTGTGGATCGCCTACTTTGCGCTCGCCGTCGCGTCACCAATCCTCAAGCGACTGCACATGGAGCGACGCGTCTCCCCTGTCGACCCCACGTTTGTCTCGATTGCGACGATGCTAGTCTCGGGCCCGTTGACGTATCAACAAGGCCATAGCGCCTTCTTTACCCGCATTTACCACTGGTTTTTCAACGCCAAGGCACCGGACCCCCACACGATCGAAGTCGGGTACGCGACCACGTTCTTCCTAAGTACGATCGCCACGCTACCCTTCATTTTGGGCCTCGCAAGCTGCCCCCTTGCTCGGTCCACCGTCATCCCGTCCGGTGCGACTTATATATATCTTGATGTTTGTATGATGACGTGGCACGCCTAGGGCTCGATCTCGTCACGATCTTTGGGTCGCTCGACTTTAACGACTGGAAACACCGGATGCTTTTTCGGTACCAAATCATGCCCGTGGCCCAGACGCGGGATGTTGTGTTCCACGGCGGCAACCTGCACGCGTGCTTCCATGCTAACCCGAGCTTTCGGTGCGCGCTTGGGCTCAGTCAACGAGGTCTTGACTGTTACGTGCTCGTCTTCAACCAGCAAGGACGTGCTACCGAATGCATCCGCGTGAGCTTGCTGCGGCTCTTGGATACGAATCAGTCGAGCGTCATTATGGCCAAGGCGGAGGGCGACGCGCCGTTTTGCAAAATGTCAGTTGAAGTCGACAAGGCGACGGGCGCCTTCTCCTACGTCATCGTCGAGCCCTACCACGGCCAATGTCGCTGGCTCGAGTAGCCTCTCGTTGTATCGACTGACAATATCATGTTTTCATGTCCTTGACAATATTACGGTCGTTCTGCTCTTGACAAGCTGTGTTGGCTGTATTTTTGGCTTAGAAAGAGTAGCGTATTCAATGCTTCATAAATGGGCGACCAATTGGATGCCACTTGAAGAGGTGGTCGCGTTCTGATTGGCTACAAATGGACAAGATATCTTTGCCGTTTTCGTGGCATGTCGGCCGTGCAGCCAGCCGCGCCGAGTCGGCCCGCGGCCGTCGTGGCCGTGAGCCGCCGGTCGCTCTACGTCAGCCTCGCATGGGCCCTCTACGTCGTCCTGACCGTACGCTCCATATACGCTCCTCGATCGATCATGGTCCATTCCCTAGCCGATGCAAGCGTATCTGTACGAGAGCTACCCGTGGCAGGTCGAGACGCCGACGGACCACCCGCGCGCGGACGCCAACTGGCACGACGCGTCGGCATATTGGCTCAACTACAGCCAACACCGGTACAACGCATCGGCAGCGATACCTCGTCGATGCACGCAACGCTAGGGCGACCTTTCTGCCAGGCGCGCCATACGAGCACGACGTCGCGTGCAGCATGGACATGCACCGCATGGTACTCAACCTCAGCGAGCCCATTCTCGCGAGTGCCTGCCACGAAAGCTTTGTGTACACGCTCAACAATGGCGCGCTCCTCAGTACAAGCCTTCAAGACACGCTCTGCGCGTTTGCCGCCGAGCCATCGCTTCGCGGCGTCGGAGGCTGCCAGCAAAACCACGCACTGCACCTCGAAGTGTCCATCATCTGCATGTGGATCGTGCCTGGGAACGACGTGGATGCATCCGCAGCGTCGGCGCCCGGTGTCTTTACGTACTACAGCTCGTTTCGCATGTCGCCGTCGGTCCGCTTCTTGGAAGGCAAGTTGCTGCTTCGCATGGCACTGGTCCTGCACATGGCGTTTCTCATGTGGCACCAATACTACCGTGTCGTCTTCGAGGCAATGGCATCCTGCCAACGCTACCCAGCGTCGCGCGTCACCTTGTTTGTTGGCGACCCCACGAGCCTTGCGCTCGTCGACATTGTATCTACGACGGGCATGTGTCTGGACCTATGGCTCAGCGCGCCCGTGATTGGCTCGGCCATGCTCGCGGTCGTTCAAGTGGATGCTCTTTGGTTTCACTTTACCGCCTACGTCTACCTCTCGCGCACTGTACGTCCGACGTCTCGTGGTCAAGATCCGTCACCTTTCCGTAGGCGTGGCTCGCGTACGCCTTCGTCTCGGGCTTGAGTCGCGTCCTCAAAATGTACGGAGCTGAAGACCGCTTCACGCCACTCGACCCGACGGTTCTTTGGCTCGTTGCCACGCTCGTCGCGGGGCCGCTCACGTATGTGCAAGGCCAGTCGAGTTTGTGTGTGCAGCTGTACGTTTGGTTCTTCAACGCACCGGCCGTCCACCCGAGCGCGATTCAAATCCTGTATGCGCTCGCTGTCTTCTTCCTCACGATTAGTCTCTTGCCAATGCTCTTGGGGTGGCGCCGCGTGCCTTTGCTGCCCGCGCCCATCGCGCCCTCCGGTATTGTGTTTGTTTCGTTGACAGAGCGGTACGGAGATGTTATGCGTAGCGGGCGCAACCCTCTCCAAGTTTGCATCGCCAGCCTTCAACGACTACAAGCACCAGCTTCTATGGCGCTTTATCATGGGCCGAACACTGCTGCAGACACCGGGCCTCCACTTTCAAGGCGGTGGTATCTATGCTTTTGGCCACACGATGCCGGCAATGCGGCAGTCGCCGTGCTTGAGCCAGCGTGGCACCGACTGCTTCGCAGTGCTCTGCGACGACAAGGGCGACGCCACTGCTTGCGTGCGCTTGAGCTTGATGTGCACGCTCGATATTCACCAGCGCGGCTTGGAGATTGGCACTGGCCTTGATGACGAGGTCTTTGGCCACGTTTCGATCGAGGTCGACAAGACGACGAACGCAGCTGTGTACCGCTTGACCAAGCCGCTCGGCAGCTGCGCATGGCTGGAGTAGTATAGGCATCTCGGTGGTGCTGGCCAATAATTACATACTAGTACTGCATGTCCATGGTGTCGCCTGCAAAAGGCGCTTCGCCGTTGCATCGACCGAGCCACTCGAGCGCCGAGAGCACGGTCGTCGCCGTCGGTACCGCGCTGGCTCGGACCTGGTACGTGCCACATTGCTCGTAGCCGTCCATAGCAAGCTCGAATCGCACGGTTGCGGGCCGATGCCAGATCTTTTGTCCAATCGCGGCGTGTGATTGGTGTATGGTGCTCCAATCCAAAGGCTCCTTGCGTACGATTGGTGGGTTTCGTATTATCCGGATAGCGCACCAATAAGAATTTGACTGGTGCTCGTTAAAAAGTTCAAATTCGAGGCTTGCGTCAAACTCAAAACGATGGCTCCGACGAACGCAGGGACGAAGCGGCCGACGAGCGGCGCCAGCGACAAGGCGGCCAAGAAGCCCAAGTTCGACAAGAAGGATGGCAAGTCGACGGAGAAGAAGCCGTTCGTGAAGAAGCCCTTCTCCAAGGACGGCAAGAGCAGTAAGGAGCCCATCGACTACAAGCTCCAGCGCAAGATGAACCGCCCGCACTACGAGGTCGTCAAGCGCGCCAAGGAGATCTGGAACATCATCCGCGAGCGCAACGTCGAGAAGGCCAAGCGCACGGCGCTCTGCGACGAGCTCTACGGCCTCGTCCAGGGTAAGATCTACGACGTGGCGGCCAAGCACGACGCGTCGCGCGTGATCCAATCGCTCCTCAAGTTTGGCTCGGCCGCCCAGCGCTCGGGCGCGGTCAAGGAGCTCCAGCCGTACATCCTCGAGCTCAGCAAGATGCAGTACGGCTACTTCCTCGTCCAGAAAATGCTCAAGTACGGCGGGAAGGACGACCGCGCGCTCATCGTCAAGGAGATGACGGGACATGTCGTCAAGCTCGGTACGCACAACGTCGCGGCCAACATCCTCGAAGCCGCGCACGAGTACCTCCAGCCGCGCCAGCTCTCGGGCCTCAAGCTCGAGTTTTACGGCAAGGAGTTCGCGCTCTTCAAGGGCGAGTACGAAGCGAAGGGCGCCAAGAAGACGCTGGCCGACATTGTGGCGCAGTCGCCCTCCAAGAAGGAAGAGATCCTATCGCATGTGGCCGACATCCTCAACAAGATGATCGACAAGCAGCTCCTCGGCATGTCGTACGTGCAGTCGCTGCTCCTCGAGTACATGACGGTCGCGTCCGTCGACCAGGTCAACGCGATGGTGCCCAACGTGCGTGACGCGGCCGTCGCGCTCCTTGCGACGCGCAACGGCGCCAAGGTCGTCACGATGACGCTCGCGCTCGGCAACCCCAAGGACCGCAAGCGCGTCATCAAGACGCTCAAGGACAAGGTGCTCGAAGCCACCAACCATATCTCGGGCTACCTCGTCATCATGCGCGTCATGGACGTTGTCGACGACACCGTCCTCGTGCAAAAGTCGGTGCTCTCGGAGCTCCACGGCCATTGGCACGAGGTCGCGTTGCACCCGAACGGCGCCAAGCTCCTCCTTCAGCTGCTCTCGCCGCTCAACTCTAAGTACCTTGGCCCCGATGAGATTGCGCTCCTCCAGCCGCCGATGATTTCCGGACCGGACGGCGAGACGGTCGTCAACTACAAGAAGGACCCGGCGGTCCGCCGCAAGGAGCTCTGGAAGGGTCTCCAGCCGACGATCGAAGCCATGTGCATGGAGCATGCCGCCGAGCTCCTCCGCTCCAAGATGGGGGGCCACGTGCTCTACGAGGTGCTCAAGGCGACCGAGAACAAGGATCTCCTGGCCGCGGTCGCCGCGTCGATCGTCGCGGACGAGCCGGAAGAGGGTGCCGAGCCGCTCTGCAGCGACCTCCTCGCCCACAAGCACTTGCAGCGCATGATCAAGGACACCAAGCTGTCGGCGCCGCTGCTTGCGGCGCTGCCGGCGGCCATGATTGGCGACTGGGCCGCGTCCAACCGCGGCGCGTTCGTGCTTGTTGCGTTCTTGGACCACGCCGAGGCGAAGAAGACGCTCTCGAGCGCGGTCAAAGCCAAGAAGCTCTCGAAGGAGGCCAAGGCCCAAGCTGGCACGAAGCTGCTCTTGGAGAAGCTCGACCTGTAAATGCCGGTCTCTTTTATTTAGACACAAAACTCGCTAGACACCCCCGTCAATCCCACTCTCTCTCTTCGTTACGTCTTGTCGACCTTTGTTGCTGCAGAAGGAGCGCGGGAAAAGAGAGGCTCGTTGGATGTGATCATGCAAATGCACGCCTGTCTGCTGTCTTGGCCGATCGAGAGCCCACGTGCGAGTACCGGCAGCCTCGACCGTTGGCCTCTGCCAGCCTTTTGAGCTACGCAGATCGGGTCGAGCAGTCGCCACCTCGTCGATGCGAGCGGCTTGGGACTGCAGCAGTGAATCGAGCAATGCATTTCAAAAAGATTCCCGCGCATCTCAGGTTCGCGCACGTGGTAGCGGATCCGGATACGCATGCTTGGTTTTGCCATTGCCGACGATGGACGTTGCTCGCTTCGAGACGCTGCCGCACGACCTCGTCGTACGCATCGTCGGCTGCTTGGACTCGCATGGCCTGCGCGCGCTCTCGTCTACCTCGCGCCTCCTCCACGGCCTCATCACGGAGCGCGATTCGCTCTGGAAGAACGTCTTCCGCCGCCAGTGGGCGTCCGCCAACTTTGCCCTCCCGGCGCCGCTCGTGCTCTCGCCCTTCCTCGCCGCCAAGTACCCTCGGTACGCATGGCCCATGATATTCAGGAAGCTCATGCGCCCGTAGACACAGCGATGCCTACCATTACCTCTGCCAGGCCATGCGCATGGTGCCATCGACCATGGACCTCGACTTTCTTGATGAGTTTGACGAGGACGACCGCGACGAATACGCGTGCGCATCATCGACCTACCTACGTATGGCCAGCTAACAGCGATCGTAGCATCACCGACCTCACGGGCCGCGAAGTCGGGGCGCCACAGCGCTTTGCCATGACGAAATTCCTTGATGGCGAGTACTCGGAAGGGCGCAGCGTCCGGTCCAACGTGCCGGTTCGCTTCAAGCCGACTGTCGTCGTGCACCGTCCGACCGCCACGGGGCCGTTCGTCGTCGACGTTGTTTCGACCGTCTACTTTGAAGTCACGCTCGCCGCGACGCCGATCGAGTAATGTCGTCGTGTTGCAGTCGGAGCACTCATCGCGACGGTAGGCCTCGGGACCCCGGCGATGCCAACAACACGAACGGATTCTTCTCGGTCGGCTTCATCGCGTCGTCGTTTGCGCTGCTCGAAAACCATGCCGGTCGTCATGTGCCCACTGCAAGCGGCTCTCATCTCGCGCCTAGGCTGGGAGCCGTGGTCGTACGGCTACCACAGCAGCGATGGCGCATACATCACCGAGCCCGACGTACGCTGCATGTGCATGTGCATCCTGTCATGCGTCTTTAGGGCCCCGTGGTCGTCGGAACGTATGGGCCCTCGGATACGGTCGGCTGCGGCATCCACTATGGTCCTGGCCACGAAGCCACGCTCTTCTTGACCAAGAACGGCCATCGCTTTGGTGCGTCTATCGTTCGGTGGGTGCATGCTAAGTCGCGTGCCATTAGACACTGCGTTTGCCGTGTGCCCGGGCCGCGCGCTCTTTCCGTGCGTCGGTACCAACACGACGTACCCCGTGAGTGTCAACTTTGGCGCGACGCCGTTCCGCTACTCTCCCTTTGGTATGGAGCCGTCCATTGGCGTGTGACTAGCCTTGTTATGTAGCCACCGACGTCGACGACGCCGAGCGGCAGCGCGCGATTGGCGAGGCCCCCATGGACTACGAAGGCTACCTCGACGAGTACGTGGCCGAGGACGAGGAAGACGACGACGACGGCGACGGCGACGACGCCGACGACGACGACGACGACTATGACGGCTCGTACTACGAGGATGATGACTACTATGACGCGGACGCGGACGCATATGACGATGACGCGGACGAAGAGATGTACGACGACGACGACGAGTACTATGAGGACGAGGACCTCATGGAGCAGTACCGCGGCTACTTTTTCGGACGTGGCGGCGACGACGACGACGACGACGGAGACGACGAGCACGAGCGCATGGCCGCGCTCTTGCGGGCGCACCCGGACGTCCAGCGGTTTCTGCACCATCTCTACAGCCACACGACGCACGATGTCATGGTGGCCGCGGCGAACGGCGACCCGCGCGAGCTCGTCCAGGCCATGCTGTCGATGGCCAACGACGTCTTGCCGCCCGCACCGGCAGTCGCTCGGAGCGAAGCAGTTGCGCAGCGCGTGGCGACACCACCCGCGCAGCGCGTGTCGACGCCATCCGTGGACCCGGACATGGCGACGCTCGAGGAGGCGATGCAAGACTTGCTGGCCGAGACGGTATTGGCGCCAGCGTCGTCGAGCTCCGCGTACGACTCGGACGAGGAGCTGCGAAGGAAGTACCACGTGTCGGACGATCCGCTGGACGAAGTGGATTAGCTCGTCGTTGTCGGAGTTGCGACAATGTGTCATTTTGCATGGAAGAAAAGGGTTTGGTTTTGAGATTCAGATTCGTAGGATCTCTTATTCTCTTCTTATTGGAGCGCATCAATCTGCTTCTGAAGCTCGTCGAGCAAGAACGGAATGTTCTCCGTGTCGATCGCGTTGGCGTCGCAGAAGGCGCGGACCGTCGCCTCCGTGCTCTCGCCGGCGTAGTACAAGAGGATGGCCGACTTGCCCTCGCCCAAATCAATGTCCAGCGTCACCAAAAGCTTGCGCTCGGTCGGCGGCGTCGGCGGCGTCGTCGCGGCCATGGCTTCGGCTTCGAGACGGTCCAGCACACCCGTGATCGTTTGGTACAAGACGACCTTGCACGCCTGCATGTCGTCGGCGCTCGCGGTGGGAAGCTGCGCGTCGCAGAACGTCGCTGCCACGACCGCGGGGTCTTGGTTCGGGTAGAAGGACAGCGGCACCTCGGTGCCTCCAACGTTGATCGGGATCGTAAGCGGAGGCTCGGTCGTGGCCGTTGCGGCCGCCGCCCGCTCGGCGTTGATGGCGTTGATGCGCTCCTGCAAGAGCGACGTGAGCTGCGAGAGGAGCGACGCATAGTTGGCGCCGGTGGCGAGCCCGTGCGTCTCGAGGAAGAGCTGCGCCGTGACCTCGGGACTGTCGCCTTCAAAGTAGTTGCACGGCTGCTCCATTGACCCGAGCGAAATCGGCAGCGAAAAGAGCGGCTCGCGCGGCGGCGTCAGTTTGTTGGAGATCATTTGCACGAGCTGCGGCAGCAGGGCGTTGACGGTCGCCGTGTCCGTGAACCCGTTTTGCGTTAGGAAGGCCATGGCGGACTGCGATGGCGTACTGTTCTCGTAGTGCACGAGCAGCATGGCCTGGTCGTTGAGTGTCACGGGCAGCGAGAAGAGCTCTTTCGGCGGCGCGAGCTCGTCGATGCGGCGCTGGATCATCTGCGCGATCTGCGGCGCGGCATTCTGCATGAAGCCTTCGTCCGTGACGCCAATGCCCGCGAGAAAGGTCCGCGCTTCGACGAGCGGGTCCATGCCAGCGTAATGGGCGATCGTCGTGGCTTGGCCCTCGATCGTTAGGTCCAGCACAAACTGGGCTGTCGGCGGCGCCGGCACCGGCGTGCTCTCGTCGCGCACGCGCTC
>NW_012156432.1:45516-86590 GCF_000151545.1 Saprolegnia parasitica CBS 223.65
GGGGTGTTCTCACGACCACTTGAAGGACACCCCATGGGCTCGCCGATCATCCCTTGCGTCCAATTCGGATTCTCATCGACCGTCCACGAAGCCGATCTACCGTACAATTACAATGAAACGCGTGCTATTTGCAAGGCGTGGGAGGAACGTCATGACCTTCACTGTCGTCGCAAGTTGCCCACGCGATCCATACAAGGGACGTGCCAGCACCCCCTTTTCGTAACTGTACCGAAAGATCGCATGGCCGTTTGGCCAATCCGCATGCAGGCCGACAAGTGCAACATGGATCGACTAAGATCTACGACCAACTAATCTCGTGGTACGTGCTCTGCAGGCTACATGACAACACATGCACAACGGTCAACTCTCGTGTCTCGTCATTGGTTTACTTGGGGCCAATCATGTCTTCGGGGCGGACGTAGCGGTCAAACTCGTCGGCCGTGAGCAAGCCGAGCTCGACGACCGCTTCCTTGAGCGTCGTGCCCTCCTTATGGGCCTTCTTGGCGACCTTGGACGCGTTGTCGTAGCCAATGTGCGAGTTGAGCGCCGTCACAAGCATGAGCGAGTTCTTCATGAGGCGGTCGATCGTGTCGAGGTTGGCTTCAATGCCGACGACGCAGTTGTCCGTGAACGCGCTGCAGCTGTCGCCAATGAGGCGCACGGACAATCAAGTTGGAGATCATCACGGGCTTGAAGACGTTGAGCTCAAAGTGGCCGTTCGAGCCGCCGACCGTGACCGCGACGTGGTTGCCAATGACCTGCGCGCACACCATCGTGATGGCTTCGCACTGCGTCGGGTTGACCTTGCCAGGCATGATGCTCGAACCCGGCTCGTTCGCGGGCAAGTTGAGCTCGCCGAGACCCGAGCGCGGGCCCGAGCCGAGGAAGCGGATGTCGTTCGCGATCTTCATGAGCGAGCACGCAATCGTGTTCATAGCACCGCTGGCCTCGACGACCGCGTCGTTGGCCGCGAGCGCCTCAAACTTGTTGGGCGCCGTCACGAACGGGAAGCCCGTCTCGGCCGCGATGATGGCCGCGATCTCCTTGTCGTAGCCCTTGGTCGTGTTGAGGCCCGTGCCGACCGCCGTACCGCCGAGCGCCAGCTTGTACAAGTTGGGGAGGACATCCTCGACGCGCTTGATCGAGTACGCGATCTGCTCGCGGTAGCCCGAGAACTCTTGGCCGAGCGTGAGCGGCGTCGCGTCCTGCGTGTGCGTGCGGCCAATCTTGATGATGCCATCAAACTCCTTGACCTTGGCGTCGAGCGCATCGTGGAGCTTGCGGAGGCCCGGGAGGAGCACGCGGTGGATCTCCATGACCGCCGCAATGTGCATTGCGGTCGGGAACGAGTCGTTCGACGACTGGCCCATGTTGACGTGGTCGTTCGGGTGCACCGGCTTCTTGGAGCCGAGCTCGCCGCCCATGTACTCGATCGCGCGGTTGGAAATCACCTCGTTCGTGTTCATGTTGGACTGCGTGCCCGAGCCCGTCTGGAAGACGACGAGCGGGAAGTGGTCGTCGAGCTTGCCCGAGATGACATCGTCGGCGGCCTTGATGATGTTCTCAGCGACGGCCGGCTCGAGCTTGCCGAGCTTGAGGTTGTACTTGGCCGCACACTTCTTGACAATGCCCATGGCCTTGATGACCGGCATCGGCATGCGCTCGCGGCCACCGCCGATGGGGAAGTTCTGCAGCGAGCGCTGCGTCTGCGCGCCCCAGTACTTGGAGGCGTCGACGTCAATGGCGCCGATCGAGTCGGTCTCCGAGCGCACGGAGCTGGCGAAGCGGGCGTACGCCGGGGCGCGGAACGAGCGGGTCAAAGCGCGGGTGCTGAGCATCTTGCAAAATGGCCGTCTTCCTTCACCGCCCTTCGCCCCTCGTTGCCGCCAGCCAATGGCCTTGCGCCGTGCGCATCATTGGGCGCCGATATTTTAAACTGGATCGTTGTATACAAGAAAAAGGGGGGATACGTATACAGTAGATTCGACGTGGGTGCGCCGACCGAGCATTGATGCGCTTGCGAGTTGAGCCGGGCTGGCGAGGACGATATTGTGCACACAATGCAATGTAAACATGGATTGGGCTCTCCAGTGGCGGCATCCTCGCCTTCAGGTACCGCTGTGCGGGAGGTGGTTGCTAAAAAACGTGTCACCTTGCACTTGCGGGCGGGGTTAGGGCAACCTCGGGGTTATTGCCACGACGGCTTTGGTGTATCGTCTGGCGATCTCTGGATGCTCGTCCTTTGTGTAGCTCGCTACACATAAAGAGGTCCATTGATTCTCGCAAGCGGCTTGCTTCAAGATCGACTGTAGTCATAGGAGTGGACTGAACGAGGTAGTACAAGTAGACTATTCGATGGACTCGGCAAGCCGATCTTGTTGTCGCTGCTGGTGTATTACAACTCCAAGCTCGGAGCTCGATCGTGACCAGGATTTGGGCTGGCAAAACCATTAACGTCAGACGATTTTCGTTTCGATGGATCGCTGGAGTGTGGGCGGTAGTAGACGTCGCTATGAGAGCGCTCATGCGTGGCTACGGTCAAGAGTGCACAAGTCCTCGTGCCATCTGCACGTAGCAGGCAATGGGCACAACCTCGAGATGGAAAACGGATGGGATTTCCACTTCACAAGCACCCCCATCACGCGTCCCCATGTCCATACTACGTTACGCCGCTCAAGACTTGATATCGATTGCAAAAGTTGATTAGTAGCATTATATGATAACGCTATAAGTTCGCAACGGCCTCGCCGAGCCGCTACTAGAGAAGATTCATGCGGGCCTCTATCAACTGGACGTTGCACGGCTCTTCGTTGAGGCGGCGCTGGGTCACGCTGCGAACGAGATCCGTGGGCTTGGCGTCGCTCATGACGCGGAATGCGTCGCGAAACCACTCGGCCCCAACGAGTTGGACGCGGTCGTCGACGAACTGGCGCCGCACGCTGTTTGTTGTGATGACGTAGAGGCGGTTCGTGCTTGGGTCTGCGCCGGTGTCCCCGAGCGGCCCGTCAGTCGTCGTGAAGAGCTGCACGGCGAACGACTTGTTGTCGACGTGCACCCAGACGTGGTCGCGCACGGCATGGCTGCGCGTCGCTGCAGGCACGAGCGCCATCGGGGTACCAATGGTGCTGGGAACGACGTGCGTGCATCGCCGCGGTCATGCGCCCGATGATCGCGCCGCTGCCCATGATGCACCGCGCGAGGTGCCTCACAATGGTCGAGGCTCGAGAGCCGCGACTACGCGTCTTAACTCGGAGCGAGCTCGACCATGTAGAAGTGGCGCTTCACCACGTGGAAGCGCAGCGCCGTGTCAGCGCTGTTAGTAGATGTGACCAGCTAGTCTTCTGGAAGGTTGGCCAGCAGTGCGACCCCGCGCGGCTGGAGCGATGCGAGGCCGCGGGGGGAGCCAGCGGCGGTGGTAGCTGCCGGCACGACCGCGCGCATGTTTGGGTCGGCGAAGAAGATGCGATGGCAGACGATCAAAAGCAAAAGTGAAGTGGGCTTGCTGGCCGAGGGAGCGTCGTCCAATACGAATTTATCGTGTCCACATACAAATTACAACTACACTGCACGTTAAAATATCACCGCCCAGCCACCTCCAACTTGGAGGCACCGGTTTGTTGTCACTTGGAGGCTCCAAGTGACGACAAGCCGGTAAGAAAGTCGTCCAGGAACGCAGACGCTGAAGCGCCAATTTACCTCTGGTGACGTCGTGAACGCTTGTGCGAGACTCGAGACGTTGGCCCTTATAAAGGTAGAGAGTGCCAAGCGGACTGCATGACCAGAGGTAGGTGGAGTAAGGCGACCGTCCCAGTCGTTGCAGCATTGGCCTGGCCGATCGGATGTGGTCGCCACCCAGTGATCGGCACCCAGAGATGCTTGCGCTGTTGGGGTTGGACCACTTAGCTAGGAGCTGGCGACACTCCTTTGCTTTAACACTGTAAAGACATTCTTCATGCGCACATCAACTCTAGAGCTCGTACATTTGTATGCCCGGCAGTACGGTACCGGTAGGAGGACGCGACCTGCACATCGAATGTCATGAGATTTGATCGCGCGTGTGGCCCACCCTCAACCATAATCCTCCACCGTCGCATAGCTATTCGCCTATCTAGCATACGCGGCTCCGCTAGAACCGTCACGCTTGTTATTATTGCATGGTGCATCGAGCAGCATATTGAGTGCATTCTTTCAAGTAGCTTCCTAGCAGCTTAGAGCACCAGGCCGAGCACGAGAGCGACAACCAGCACGAGAAGCGCGACGCTGATCCCGAGTACGATCCACGTCGTGCGCGCGACGGGGCGCAGCGCGGCGTGCAGCAGTCGCTGGCGCGTCGGCGTGTATGGTGGGTAGCGCTGCACCACGTCAAAGTAGCTCGACTTGTACAACACGCACTTGGGCTGCGAAAACAGGGCTGCAAAGCGGTGGAGGTGGCGACTCGTCTCCTGCACGACCGTGTCGTTGACGCACATGGCACCGGCGATCGCGTTCGCCACCACAAGCTGCTTGACATGGCGGCTCTGCGTAAACAGGTAGAGAGCGCGCGGCGTCGGGTAGGCTCGGAGACGTGCAAGCACCTGGTCGAGGTCGTTGTAGTAGGCCACAAGCAAAAGCGGCCCGGCAGTCGGCCCGACCGCTTGCATGCACGCACTCGTCTCAAACGCCCGCGTGTCGTCCATAAAGTCAAAGACCGACGGCGCGTAGAAGCGCTCGGCGCGGTCGCAAGCGCCGCCGTGCACGAGGAACGGCCGGTCGGCTTCAAAGAGCCGGTCGAGCCGGTCAAACTGCGCGTCGTTGACCAGGCGACCGAAAAAGCCCGAGGCTTCGGGCACCGCGCCAAAGGCAGTGACGATGGCGTCGCGGAGGGCCGCCACAAACACGGGGCCAATCGAAGCGTCCACGAGGATGTAGTCGGGTCGAGAGAGGCACTGCCCGGCGTGGAGAAACGCGCCCCAGACCAACCGGCGCGCGGTCGTCTCGAGGTGCGTATCGGAGTGGACAATGGCGGGCGACTTGCCGCCGTGTCCGAGCATCTATTTCCATCGACGAGCATGAGTATTTTAAAGGAAAGAGAAAGACGTCTCCTACCACGGGAGTCAGCGTCTCGGCGGCGCCCTTGGCGATCATTCTCTGCTCCATGGCGTCGACTAGAGGTAGCGAGGCATGAGGTTACCGCAATGATTTAGACACGAAGTGACGGACCGCCATCGCAGAGCACCAGATCCATCGCGTGCGTGAGCAGGACGCTCGTCGTCGCGAGGCCACCTGAGACGTAGCGCACGACACTCGGGTCGAGGTACTTGTCGACGAGAAACGCCAGAGCCGCGTTCGTGTGGTCGGTCGTCCCGTCCAGCGGCAGTCGCAGCAGCGCACAGTTGCCGGCGGCAAGGCACGCGACAAGCGGCAACAGCATCGACGCAATCGGACTACGCCACGTGCCGAAAAGGCAGCAAATGCCAAGCGGGTCCTTGCACACGTACGACGACCCGGGCATGTTGAAGAAATTGGTGCTCACGCGGCGCGGCGCGGCCCAGGACGCGAGGTGGTCCAGGTGGTCTTGGATCGTGCTGAGGAAGGCCGCGACTTGGGTCAGAAAGACCTCGTTCGGGTGCAGGTGCAGATCCGCGAGCAGCGCGTTTTGCAACGTTACGAGGCCGTCCGTAAGGAGCAGGCGGAGTTGCTGGAGCTGGGCCCGGCGCGCCGCCAACGGCCGCGTGAGCCCCGCATGGAAAGAGAGGCGCAGCGTCGCAAAATTCGCGTCCATGGCGTCGGTTGTCGTTGGCACCAGCAGCGGTGGCGCGTACCCACCCGGGATGAGCGCGGCTTGCATCGGAAACTCGGTCGCTTCGGTCGTGCGCAACATGGGTCGAATCGAATTGTGACAAGATCCAACGTCGGTGTCGGTGCCGTCATAGAGCTGTGATTGGCTGAAAAATAGAACCGTTCGATCTTTCTTGCAAGATCGCCACGTTGGCGATGCGCCCGTTGACACTTGTACTGCAGGCATGCACGCAATCACGCCACGCGGCAACGGCCTTTTCCGTGGCCACGTCGCGTTGCTGGCTGGGACGTTGCGTCTGCGACGGCGCGCGCACTTACAATGTCTCGCACAAGCGCGGCGCAGGCGACTTACAACTTCTCCATCACCACGCAATCACTTATGCAATTTCAACAGAACACTAGACTCTACGCAGCCAAAACCTTGCGGCGCCAAACGAGCGCGAGCACAAGGCCGACGACACCGACCGAGAGTGCACGCTGCAGCGCCTTGACCCATGCACGCGGAGCCGGGTACATCACAAGGCCAAAGAGCTGGCGCGCAAAAGGCGTGTACGGCTGGTAGCGCTGCGCAATGTCCAGAATAAAGTGCTTGTACAGCACCGACTTGGCGTGGCTAAAGACCTCAAACGACTTGTGGCCGTGGTACGCGCCCATGCCAGAGTTGCCGACTCCGCCAAACGGCAGACTCGGGTTTAAAATCTGCACCATCGTGTCGTTTACGCAGACGCTGCCAGACGTTGTGTTGGAAAGCACTAGCTCTTGGAACGCGCTCTTCTTGCTAAAGACGTAGAGCGCGAGTGGCTTGGGCTGACCCGCACGTGGCCAATGACCGCGTTGACGTCTGTGTAGTAACAGATGGGCAAAAGCGGGCCAAAGAGCTCGCCTTCCATGCTCGCGCTCGACGCAAATGTCGCATAGTCCGACTCGAAGTTGAAGATCGTCGGGCCAAAAAACCGATCCGATGCGTCCGACTGCCCGCCGTGCACTGCAAACGCCTTGTCGGCTTCGTAAATGCGGCAAATACGATCAAACTGCGCGCTGTTGACGAGGCGGCCGTACGAGTCGGAGGCTTGCGGGTCTGCGCCAAAAAAGTCGACGGCCGCTTGCTTCATGGCGGCGACGAGCGCAGGCCCAATGGACGCGTGGACAAAAATGTAGTCGGGGCGGACGCAGGTCTGGCCGGCGTTGGTAAAGGCGCCCCAGACGAGACGCCGGGCGGTCACGAGCAAGTCAATGGACGCATCGATGATCGCTGGCGACTTGCCTCCGAGTTCGAGAATCTAATCGGATCACGCGTTCGTCAACGATCCAGCTGGGACGCAAAGGTATGCGGCAGGGTCAACGTACCACGGGCGTCAACGTCTCGGCGGCCGCGCGGGCGACGATCTTGCCGATGGTGCAGCCTACACTCCATTTGGATCCATCGTCTCGCTTCAAAGTGGACAAGTTGGCATACCACCGGTGCAAAAGATCAGGTCAAACTTTTCCTGGAGGAGCGCCTTGTTGGCATCAATGCCACCATTGACGTAGCGCAGCACGTTGCGGTCCATGTACTTGTCCAAGAGATGCGCGAGCGCGGCCGCGACGTTGTCGCAGCTGCCGTCGGTCGGGAGGCGGACGAGCGCGACGTTGCCGGCACTGAGGCACCCGATGAGCGGCATGAGGAGGAGCATGATGGGGTAGTTCCACGTGTCAAAGATGCAGCAGACGCCGAGCGGGTCGCTGCGAATGAAAGACGACCCAGGGACGTTGAGGAGGTTGGTGCTCACGCGCTTGGGCGCCGCCCACTCGTCCATCGAATCCAAATGCTCTTGGATCTCGAGGAGCGCGACCGACGTCTCGGTCACATACGTCTCGGTCGCGTGCTTGTGCAAGTCGGCCCAGATCGCCGATTGGAGCAGCTCGCAACCCTCGGTGAGGAGTGTTTGGAGCTGGATCAGGGCCGCTTTGCGCGCGGCCAGCGGACGCATTGCGCCGTTGCGGAACGCAGTTCGCAGCGCTGCCACGTGGTCTTGGATCGTCGCCGCCGCCATGGGCGTAAGCAGCGGCAGCGTCGGCTTGGCAGAAACGATGGTCATCGTAGAAAGATCAAAAACTGGAAGTGCTCGACCAGTTGGCGCCAGCAAATGTTCAGATACTGATCCGCTGCGATGGATGATGCGGCGGCGGCGAAATACTCATCAAACTACCGACGACGAATCGGCAGGTTGCGCAGTCATGGGTACATGTAGTCGATCGCCCGGCTTTGCTAATAACTATACTTGGTCCGATGCAAATACTCATGCAGCAGCTCATGCAGCATTGGCACAGTCGACAGACGAAGCGAGGTGGACGAACACATGGCGGGAATTGGCCCGATATCGGCACGTCGTCCGAGCGATGGAGTGCTGTCAACTCCTTTCAGACGATGATGAATCTCTCGTGCTCCTCGACACTCCCTTGACGCAACGCAACAGGCGACAGTCGCGTTCCGATCCAGACTTTCGCTTCGAACCATCGTCCGCATCAACCATCTGCTTGCGGATGCGCGAGTGAGATTAACAACTCGATCTTTCTCAGTCCACCACGCACGCGCACGCGCCATCAGCGATGGCTTTCATAGCATAGTACGGCGGTCATCTATCTAATAATGTAGTCTGTCAGAGGGTCGAACACAGACAAATCCTTGTGGTTTCAAAATCAGAGGACAAATCCACTTGGTTTCAAAATTTGTGATTTTTAAAATCGGCTTGTCAGCACTTGCAAATGCACGAAACGTCGCAGGACGCAGCGAGGCAAACCAAACACACGAAACGTCGCAGGACGCAGCGAGGCAAACCAAACACACACGTTTGTACTTTTGTGTGTTGCAATGCACTCCAATTCAAAGACACTTAGGCGTACACGATAGCAAGCACGATGCCGACCAGCGCGACAAGCGTAAAAAAGGCCGACGCGCGCACCCACGAGCGGGGAATCGGGTACAAGGCCGCCCCGAGGAGCTGGCGCGCAAAGGGCGTGTACGGCTGGTAGCGCTGCGCAATGTCCAGAATAAAGTGCTTGTACAGCACCGACTTGGCGTGGCTAAAGACCTCGAACGACTTGTGGCCGTGGTACGCGCCCATGCCAGAGTTGCCGACTCCGCCAAACGGCAGGCTCGGGTTGGAGATCTGCACCATCGTGTCGTTCACGCAGACGCTGCCCGACGTCGTGTGGCTCAAAATGTGCTGCACAAAGCCATTCGACTTGCTGAAAACGTAGAGTGCGAGTGGCTTGGGCTGAGCGTTGATGTGGTCGAGGACCGCGTTGACGTCTGTGTAGTAACAGATGGGCAAAAGCGGGCCAAAGAGCTCGCCTTCCATGCTCGCGCTCGACGCAAATGTCGCATAGTCCGATTCGAAGTTGAAGATCGTCGGGCCAAAAAACCGATCCGATGCGTCCGACTGCCCGCCGTGCACTGCAAACGTCTTGTCGGCTTCGTAAATGCGGCGAATACGATCAAACTGCGCGCTGTTGACGAGGCGGCCGTACGAGTCGGAGGCTTGCGGGTCTGCGCCAAAAAAGTCGACGGCCGCTTGCTTCATGGCGGCGACGAGCGCAGGCCCAATGGACGCGTGGACAAAAATGTAGTCGGGGCGGACGCAGGTCTGGCCGGCGTTGGTAAAGGCGCCCCAGACGAGACGCCGGGCGGTCACGAGCAAGTCAATGGACGCATCGATGATCGCTGGCGACTTGCCACCGAGTTCGAGAATCTAATCGGATCACGCGTTCGTCAACGATCCAGCTGGGACGCAAAGGTATGCGGCAGGGTCAACGTACCACGGGCGTCAACGTCTCGGCGGCCGCGCGGGCGACGATTTTGCCGATGGTGCAGCCTACAACGTCGCAGTATCAGTGGCCACACCCATAATCGTGCAAGAGTCAGACCGCCAGTGCAAAAGATCAGGTCAAACTTCTGTGCGAGCATAGCCTTGTTCGCGTCAATGCCTCCGGCCACGTAGCGCACGACGTTCGGGTCCATGTACTTGTCGACAAGGTACGCGAGCGCGGCCGCCACGTGGTCGCTCGACCCTTCTGCGGGGAGGCGCAGGACGGCGCAGTTGCCGGCGCTGATGCAGCCCACAAGTGGCAGCAAGAGAAGCTGGACCGGGTAGTTCCACGTGCCCATGATGCAGCAGACGCCGAGCGGGTCGCTGTGCACGTACGAAGAGCCTGGGATGTTGACCAGGTTCGTGCCCACGCGCTTGGGCGCTGCCCAGTCGTCAACGTAGTCCAAGTGCTCTTGGATCTCGTTGAGTATCGCAGACGTCTCCATCACGTAGAGCTCGGTCGCATGCTTGTGGAGGTCCTTCCACACGGCGGCTTGGAGCAGCTCGGCGCCTTCGGTCGTCAGAAGGCGCAGCTGGCGGAGCTGCGCCTTGCGCGCGGCCGTCGACTGGAGCACGCCTGCGCGGAAGGACGCGCGGAGGTCGGCGACGTGGCCAGCGATGGCGTCGGCGGGCGTCGGCCGCAGCAGCGCGGGGTCGGCCGCCTTGGCCAGCGGCGTCTTGAGGTCGTTCATGCTCTGGTACATGCGGCGCAATTCCGAAAATGGATTCCTTCGCCGAAAGCGTTGCGCGTTCTCGCCTGTGATTGGCTACGTACGTCGATACAAATGCCAAGTGGGATGGACCGCGTAAACACTACGCATACACGGATGATGCTGGCTGACGACGTGAACTCATCAACGCCAACGTACTAGTAGTTAGTTAGTAGGAGTTAGTTAGTAGGGAGTCGCCGGAGCAAGGAGCAATGACCCTTGGTCGTAGTTGTGGGCTAATGACCGACTTGGTGACGAGAGCGACAAAGACACATCATTCGCACGCGATGCAAGCGTCGGCGGTCGATCTCACTAGTAAAGATTTCTTTGGTGGAACCGAGGAGCCAAATATCTTGTGCGCGAAAATGCTGAAGCTGGAGGCTTGAACCGGATGCAAGTCCGTAGTGTACCTTCGTCTCTGCAGCCGTGGTTTTGGAAGCGAGAACGCCCAAGGTTCTTTCAATGGCTTCCAAGGGCCACTGTTGGTCGCGCATATTGGAGCGCCAAGATCCCTTGACCTAATCTCGGCAAGAGGGAAAAGCGTTGATGACGGGGGTCACTGAGGTTCTTGGCTTCTGCAGAGGTCGAGTGAGGTTGAAGCTGACGTCAATGACATTCGCGTTCCTCAATGAGGTCATGGACCAATGCTAATCTCAAGAATGACTGTGCTTCGATGCACCCTTAAAAGCACATGAGGGGCGAGGACGAATCGCACACACGAGTGGGAGAAATTGGCGGATGCCACGGCCTCGTGCAGACCTCACGCACCGGTGTCTGCTTCCTCTTGCTCCATGGTTAACGGCGCTGGCAAATGCTTCAGAAGCTGCGAGGTTGCACCTGCTAGTATGCGCTTCGGCTGCAAGTGGCAATCTCTGGGACCAGCTCTGGGACGGCCAACGTCTCGAGCCGAGATCTTTGTCTCAACCAACACTGACACTCTCCGCGTGTCGACGGTGATCGTGCGCTTGCCTCGTCGTGCTGCAACATCCAGGAAGCTATTGCCACAGCCCTCAAGCTCAACACAGGACCACTTTGATTCGAATGTCGTACGTCCAACGCGACGTCAAGCACCTCTCAACGACCAACCTTGCCCGCGTATGGCTACTAGTTCAAGTCACATGGCCCTTCTTGAGCAAGTCGTCGTCCATCAAACTGCTCACAGCTCCACGAAAGGGCTCGTTTTTACGGCCACGCGATCTCCGCCACAGAGAACAAGCACGTCCATCGAATAGAAGCTATCGAAGGAACGGTCGGTGCTCTAGCGTGCTCGGGCAGCAAGACGTTGGGAGATTCAAGCGCTTGCTTGAGACTGCCCATTGTTCTGTGGACGCAGTCCAATCAGCGCGTGATCCGGTCCCATCCTCCCGGTGGCGGCTTGTATTGCCTTAAAGAAGTACTATGCCCAGATTCTCCGTGCAGACACGTACAAGGATGACGCCATCATGCACACGTAATAAGCGAATTTGGGGTTGAAGCCAGGAACCGTTTTGGCAATCTTTCCAAATATACCCAGTCGAAGATTCGCCGCGGCGACGATGCAGAAGGACGCGCTCTCGACGCGCTTCCTCGCGGGCGCCATCGCATCGTCGACGGCCGAGATGGCGACGCTGCCCGTCGACATCACCAAGGTCCGCCTCCAGGCCCAAGGTATGGCGGCGCGCCAGAGCGTCCAGTACACGGGGATGGCCGACGCCATGGCCAAGATCGCGCGACTCGAGGGACCGTCCGCGCTCTGGAAGGGGGCACAGCCGGCCGTCGCGCGGCAAATCGTCTACTCTAGCATGTGCATGGTGCTCTACGAGCCATTCCGCGACGCCATCGTGCGTGCGAGCCAGCCGAAACATGGCGATCGTACAGGCCACACGACCATGTCGTTCGCGCAAAAGCTCATGGCCGGAGGGCTCGCCGGTGCGATTAGCATCAGCATTGCCAACCCGTGCGTCCTGTGGACCATCATGCGAGATGAGCCACTGAACGCCTCGTAGCGTCGACGTCATCAAGGTGCGCATGCAAGCCGACCGGTCGGGGACTCTCTACAAGGGTCTTGTGGACGCTGTCGGCAAGATCCATGGCGCCGAGGGCTGGCGTGGCTTCTTGAACGTACGCCTCTTGCTTCAAATCACATGCCTCGTCCGACATGTCGAGATTAGGGTCTCGGCCCCAACGTTACCCGCGGCTTCATCGTCAACGCCGCCGAGCTGGGCGTGTACGACCAATGGTGCGCACGCTCTCTTTGCAATGCTGGGAAACCACGCTTGCGACGTAGCAAAACAACGTTGATTTCGCTGGGTCTGGTCAAGGAGGGCGGGATTGGCGCGACGTTTGGGTCGAGCCTAGTCGCGGGTCTGGCCGGCGCGCTTGCGTCCAACCCGTACCTCTTGACGATTTTTCAAGGCGTCTCATGTCGTTGTAGAGTCGACGTGGTCAAGACGCGACTCATGACGCAGCCGTCCGGAACCAACGCCTTGTATACGAGCGCGCATCACTGCGCGTACAAGACGTTCTCGGACGAAGGGTTGAAAGCGTTCTACAAGGGCTTCTTGCCCAACTGGATGCGCAAAGCGCCGTGGTGCGTCGTCTTCTTTGTGACGTACGAGCACGCCAAGGGCTCGCTCGTCGTCGCGCCGTCCGTGCCGGCCCCGGCTGTTGTCGGCGCCTCGGTCGTCGTCGCGTCGTCACAAGAGTAGTGGATTGAATCGCGGTTTCTTTTCATTTTCATTTTTCATGTTGCATTCGAAACGCGACAGCTGCACATTCCTAGTTTGCATGACACTATTGTCCATCGCATACAGGACGCTCGGCTGCCGAAGCGTACGATGAATGGGGCCGAAGCGTACGACATGTGCGGACGCTGCAGTATCCGATCGGCGTGACGTGGCAACGCCGCGGCGTCTAAGCCCGAGGCTGCGAACTGCCTAGAGGTATGTACACTGGTCGAACGACGCTTACTCGAGGTTCTCTTGGCTGGACCAGCACGCGAGGTCTTTCATGTACCCAAAAAGGTCTCGTTGGCCGAGTCACCATGCAGTAGGAGCGAGTTGTCGTCACCTTCGCCGACCCAGTAGGCAAATTTTTGTCCGAGATCGATCACATCGAGGGGCTCGCCGTTGAGGAAGACGCACACCTTCTTGCCGCGGGCTTGCACTGCCAAGTGGACCCACGTATGGCGCTGTAGCGTGATGCGCTCGCCACGCAACTCGATCGGGTAGGCCGGCTTCTGGTGGTTGAGCACAAGTTCGACCTGCATGTCACCGGTTATAACCACGCCAAACCAGCGCCAGCCCTTCCCGAGACACCATACCCAGCCTTCCCCGAACGGGCAAATGGTCGCGGCGACGACAAAGTTTGTCTTGGACATTTCGGTCGTAAACGCACCCGCGCACGTGACTTCTGGCCGCGTCTCCTGTGCGCCGTAGTAGTCGCCGTCGAGGAAGAGACCTGCGCGCGGCTCCAAGTAGCTCGTCGATGGCACCAGCAGCGTACGACCTGAAACGCGATCGATCAAATCGGTCTCCAAGGGATAATCGCAGAGCGCTGTGAGGCCGGCAACGAGGTCGTTGCGCTTGGCGATGAACGCGCTGGGCATCGGCGGCGCGTCGTCGTACCGTACATTTGTCGCTGAGAGCAGCGAGAGGTGACGGAGACCACCGCGGAAGAGCCGCGCCTTGTGCGCCGGGTTGTACAAGTAGAACGCCCCTTCGGCCATCGCATTCGTGAGGTGCGAGTACCGAAAGCCCTTGGGCAGCGCAATGTCGTCGAGTCGTTCCGAGTTCAAGGCGACTTGCACCACGTTGGCACGTACGTCGACGTGAACCGCCACGCGAAGCCAGGCGTCGGTCGGCACCGTAATGGCTTCGTTGGCCTTGCTCACGGGGAAGGTGTCGGCGCCGCCGTTAAAGGCAATCTGGAGACCCATCGCGCGCGTGAGCTCCAGCGAAAACCACGTCTTATGCCGCCCGCCCGCCACGACGTAGCCGGGCCCTTGGATCCAGATGCGGACACTCAGAACAAATTTGTGCTTATTGAGCTTGCCGCCAACGGGGCCGAGCGCGAGAAGGTCAGGGCGGTCTTGGAGCTCGGCGAGGTAGCTCCCGGCCAAAATGAGACCGTTCTCGATGCCAATGCAGCTTTTCGGCAGCTCCATGCAATGGTTGGACGACCGGTTGACTGTGTCGTTGGTGAACGGGTAGTCGTAGAGCGTTGTCCACGGCCCGGCGCCTTGGAGCTGCGACACGAGGTCTTGAAACGCCACATCGAGAGGACCATCCTCGATCGTCGCCGGCACGGGCGAGTACGCAATCTTGGGCGCCATTCCGTCGTCGACACACGAAGATGTACGCGTGCTGCTTTCGTCTTTCTCGCCAGCACCAAAGACGGTCTGCGCAAAGCGCTCTGCCAACGGAATCTCCACGGCCCGGCGAACGCGCGCCAGAATATCGTCGTGGCGCATCGCGATCTCGTCGATATCGCTGCTCGTATAGTCGATGATCGCTGCGTCATGGAAGACTGCCCCCACGTCGCCCGTCCAGTTGGCCGTGTGTCTTAGCGCCGGTGCCGGGTCGAGTAGGATTGCAATCACGGGCTTGTGCTGCTTGAGAGCTGCGTTGAACTCGCGCTGGCACTGGCCCCGGTTGCCGCTGCCGCCCACGTCGTCCATGTAGCGCTGGGTCACGAGCACGAGGACGCAGCGGGCATTTGCGAGGCCAGCGTCACGCGCATGATTGGTCTAAGAACAGATATCTCTCTCTGCTGTGGGATAGATGAACTACAGCACTACCTCGGACGCTGCCCACGTCGCGATGCCGCGGTTGGAAAGCGTCTTGCTAATGGCGCTGGCTACGGACGCGTCTTCGGTGGCGTGCGAGACAAAGACGTCGGTGATCGACTGGAAAAGCAGCTGGAGTTTCTCGTGCGAGATGCGCTCGTCTGTCGCTGCTTGGCGCCAAAGTGCATCGTCAAAGAGGTCGCCGCAGAGGGCTTGGCACTGCGCCTTGTCGTACACGGCCGGCGCGATGCTTGCCGCCGCGCCCATGAGTCTGAAAATACCCTCTGACGCAACGACCTACGGTTGCATAACGACTGCCATCGCCGTTCGCTCTTGAATCAAAATGGTGGGAATCGCGAAAATCGCCTTTCTATTCGATTGTCGAAAAAGCTTTTTCCCTGTAAACGTCAAATCGATCAAGTAGCTTGGAGAGGCGTCCTCTTCAGCATCCGAAGTTAGTCGATTGGACTACATTCGTCGTCGATTATACTACATTCGAGATCTACTAACAACACACGCAACACCACACAGGTGTGTTCGGGTTGGAGGCTAGTATCTGCTGGAGTGAGATCCTTCGACTAAAATGGCTGCAGCCGCAGCTAGAAGTACATGCTTTTTAACTAATTGAGTACATCAAGGTTGATCGTTGTGCTTGGAAAACTGTGCAGCGCTTTCTTTCTTGGATTTTGAGATCCATGCGATATCCGGATATATTATCCGGTCGACCGCCCTGTAATTATTCCATGGAACAGAAGCCGAGCAGCACGATGGGCGACGAACGCGATCCGCCGGCCGCCGATGGACAGCCGCCGCTTGGGCACGTTCGCATGGCATCGGAGGTGGATGGAACGCTTGGCGCCGATGCGATCTTGTCGGCCAAGGTGACCCAGGTGTCAGAAGAGACAACGGCTACGACGCCAGAGCCCGTGGCCCACGCCAGCGACGACGACGACGATGACGACACGGACTTTGCCAAGTGGAACCGGGACGAGATCCAGATGGAACTGGCCGACTTGGACGAGTCTGGCGAGCGCATCGAGCGCGTGGCCAACCTCTTCTTGATGTACAACCAGACGGACCAGGACCACGTCTCGGCGCTCTGTGCAACGTGGCTGCGCGAGATGAAGGCGGCCGACACGCATGACCGCATCCCGTTCTTGTACGTCGCGAACCACGTCATTTTCAAGACCAAGACCAGCAAGTCGAGCCCGTCCACGCTCTTTGCCGAGACCTTTCGCCCGCTCTTGCCCGAAGCCGTCTCGCTCGTGTGCACGTCGCCCGCCGACCGGGACACGGTTGTGCGCATTCTCAAGCTCTGGGCCGAGCAGCAACTGTACCCGATGGACGACATTCGCGGGCTCTGGAAAGAGACGGGCGAGCCGCTCCCGCCGTCGTGGTCGGAGACCCACGCCGCGACGCCGACGACCGCGTCTGCGATGGACAACATGTTTGCGACCATGGACGTCGAGCCAGATCTGCCCATGGGGCTCAAGGCACGCGCGGCGCACCCGCTCGTCGATCTCTTGAAGCGCATCGACCACGCCAAGCACATTGTGCATCACCTTGAACCCAAGATCCAAGCCAACCACCAATATGTGCTCCAATCCGCGTCCTCGAACGTCTACGAAAAGCCGCTGATCTCCTTACGACAGAACGCCACCCAGCGTCGCTCCAGGGCAAGGTGGAAGCCTGCATGCAGATGATTGTCATCCGCAACGTACGCCGCTTACTGCATGCGCCGGAAGCTCATGCGTCCTCTTTGTCTGCGTAGAAGTACGTCAAGGAGCTCCTCGACCTCCAGAAACTCGTGCATGTTACCGCGGGCAAGTTGCTCGAGGACCAGGTTCCTGCGACGCGAGTGCGCGCCACGTCGATCTCATGATGCATGTGATGACGATAGAAACAAGCCATGGCCAAGGTGGACACCAAATTCGAGGTACATGCCCGTCGTTCTGCGCGTGATCTCATGCTGCATTGTGCTCTAGCAATGCGACACCATCGACATGGGCCTTGTCGACCTCGACGACCATCGCCGCACGTACGCGGACGAGGTTGGTTGTCATGCGGTCGATTCCATGTGGGATCTGTCATCGTTCTGCGTAGTGGGCGCGCGAAGAGACGCGAGCACGGGAGCGGAAGCGGAAGCGTGACCACGAGATGCAGGCAATGGAAGAAGAGATCACGCGCAAACAGCAAGAAGCGATGGCCGAGAACGCAGCGCGGACACTCGAGCTCGAGGAGGAAGTGCGCTCGCGGCTTCTGGCGACGCAGAAGGAAACCATCACAAAGCAGCTCAAGGTCGAGAAGGCCAAGGACCAAGAATACGTGTGGCACCCGTGCGTCTTCGTTCATGCTACTTGTTGTCTCTCATGCAAGAATGCTGCGAGTAGGGTGCTCCGCGAGCTCGTGCCAGTGCCCAGCATGAGCAACATTGGCGAAGAGTGGCGAGACCACTAGTACTACGCCGGCCACGACGCGCTATCTATCGAAACACGATCTTATCCTTCACAATCCTTCAACCATGCGAGTCCGTGAGTCCGTGGGATTGGCGAAGGTGGTGGTGTCGCCGCTTGCTGCATAGACTTGCAGGTCGTGGCTACTCGTAGCGACCTTTGGCCTCGTGCACCTGGCCCGCATCTTGCAGGATTCACATGGGCATCGCTATGGCATGTCGTCGGCAGGCGGCTGGCGGCGGCTCGTCATGGCCCTTCCTCCATCCATCAGCTGCCATCGCCGCGCTGCCACCTGCCTCGGCGGATCTTCAAAACATATCTGATGCGTGGTTCGTCCGGATACCAAAAAGTTTGGGTATAGTATGTAAATACAAAACTCAAGTACAAGAGGTGCAGCCGTCGAAGCGCCATGTGGTGCGTAACCGGACTGCTTTCATTGCTCTCTTCGCAGAACCCAGGCGTATCTCCCGCGACCGACGGCCCATCATGGACTACGGGACGTCGAACGGTACAAGCGCATGGAGGGCCATCGTGGCCTCATGGCGCCGCCGTAGGCTTCTTCTCGTTTGCATCGGAGCTGGCCAAGCAGCTCACGCAGGATGCCATCGAGCTCTCGGCAACCGCGATGGAGCTCTCGGCGTCGGCAGTCGAGACAGCCAAGTACATTGCACACGAGTCGACTGCCGCCGTCGAGAAGGCGACGCTGCTGGCCCAAGAGGTACGCTTGCGATCACAGCGGCGGGCGTGATACGTAGTGAATGCTAGGCGCTCGCCGAGCACTTTCCCGACGAAGCGCCCGAGGACTCGACCAGCGACGTCGCACCGGACGATCTCGTGACGCTGCTGCCATGGATCAACGAGGTGGGCATGCGCCATGGAATGAACTTTGATTCAAGCCGTGGGTCGTAGGACGGTAGCGTCCATGAGAACGTCCAAGACGACGTTCTCGAGATCAGCTGGGACTTGAACAACTTTAATGTGCTGACGCACGACGAGCTCGCGCCGATTTTCGACATTGACGTGCGCACCCTCTTCCTGTCTCTCTCTTGCTCATGCATGTGTCTAGCGGTACCTCTTGGTCGCGCCGCAGCTGCTCGCATTCGATGCACACCTCCGACAGGTACTCCTGCACCCTTGCCATGCCTACGATTCTTATCGTCGTCTTGGCATGCAGCGCCATTTCGAGTCGGCGCGCAAGATCCCGGAAGATGTGTTTTGGGGCAACTACTTTTACATGTGCCACGTCGCGCGCCTGCGCCATGGCCTCTCGCCGTACGTCGCGTCTGGGCTCAAGCCACTGCCATCATCGCCGCTCTCGTCGACGGCGTCCGAGTCGCTCCTACCGCTGGACCGGTCGTTCTATGACTCTGCGCTCGACTCGCCGGACGCCGGTCGACCAACCTCCGTGTCAATGCCAGAGCTCCTGGAATCAGCCCATGCATCGCCGACGATAGAGGAGACGAAGCGCAAGGCGGGCCTCCACTCGAAGCTCAAGCGCAGCATGTCGTCCTGCAAGGAGCGCCTCGCAGCCACGGACGTGCACAAGTACATGGACAAGGTGGCGCACTTTCGCGCCAAGCACCAGACGTCCAACCAGGCCCAGGACGACGACGGTGACGCGCCCGCGTCGCGCTTCCAACGCTGGTCGCAGACGTCTCGGGACCTCAAGTCGTCCTTACGGCGGCACAGTGTCACGTCGTCATATCTAAAGACTGGGGCGTCCTTGCCGGCATCCGTGTCGTCGGCCGTCCAGAAGCTGCCACGCTGGGTACCGGGCCGTGGGCTTCGAAGCAAGAGCTTGTCGGTCTCCGAGATGCAGCATCTGCGGGACATCCAAGCGCGGCTGTATGCGTCCGACGCTCCGATCCTCGAGTCGCCGCCGCCGCTGAGCGACGAGCTTTGAAAAAAGTGCACCCATTTATAACAAAGTGCCATGAAAAGTCAACCAAGCTGCAATAGATAAAAGAGAAATGGCGTGTTTCTAGCCGGCGACGATCTCGCCATGCTCGTGGAGACGCATGCTCTGCATCCAGCCCGACACACTGGGAATCTGCTCGGGAATGACCACCGTAATCGTAGGGCCGCCGCCATACCAGAGGCAGTAGAACCTCCAGCTGTCCTTGTCAATGAGGCTAGAAAACATCATCCATCTCAATCTCAACGTCAAAAACGACAAGGACAATACCGAAAGTCGTGCTTGAGTTGCAGGTCGCGACGAAGCTCGAGATGCGTGCCCGTGGGACTGTCTTCGACGAGCATCATGTTGCTAATGGCGCTGGGTAGACTCGCGTCCATCGGGCTCGGCGAGGTCACGAATTCCTACGTTGAGACTGGCGTTGAGACCCGAGCCATGGCTTGTGCATGCACGTACGAGCCACGTTTGCACCCATGGGGCAGAGATGACAAACCACGTTTCGCCACGACCTGGGTACCGATTGGCAAAGCGCTTGAGGAGCTTGAGCTCGCGCGCAGGGTCGTGGTCTTCCATGAACGAGCTCGTCGATTGGAGGCTCGAGAGCATCGGTATGTGACTCGCCGATCGAAGCATTGGGATGTGGTTCGGGTTGAAGTCATCTTCAAACGACATGCTCGTTGGCTGGCACTCGCTCGTTGCCATCTGCGATAGCGTGCGTGACCCTGCGAGGACTGCCGACGCGGACGATGGCACGCGCTGCGATGGCTCGAGCTGCGGCGTAACAAACTCACCAGGCGTGTCGGAGGCCACGCGGATGGCGCCGAGCGGGCGGTTGCCCCACCCGCGCTTCTCCATCTCGGATGTTGGCTCGAGCTCGTACCATTCGTTGTCTGCTGGGCGCTATAACGATGCCATGAGCCACAACGCCATACGACAATGGACATACGAGCTTCATGTCGAGGAGGTCGTCTGGCGACAAGACGACTTCGCCAAGCTCGAGGATCTTCATGCCAAACTTGCCCGAGTGCTTGACCGAGAGGACGAGGCCGCCGATGCTCTCGAGCGCGACGACGCCAAAGTCGATGCGCAGGTGCCACATCGGGTTCAAGGTCGCGCGGATGGCCTTGGTCTTGTGCTTCATGCGGCTGCGCCCATCCTTCTCGATGAGGAAGGCCTCGCAGAAGACGTTGTTGTTGCTGCTGAGGCCGTCGATCGGCAGCAGGTTGCGGCAGCCCTTGAGGAGGATCGCCACGCGCGTCGTCTTGTCCCCGCCCATGCCTATCGTCGTCCGAGTGAAAAGACAGCTACGCTGGTCGTCCCACACTGACGGTTTGTATGGCGACAGCAAGCTACTTGGTGTTTGTATGCTGGTGCAATATGTGAAAAACGTGTGAAACGATGCGCGATCTTTAACTTGGCTACAAGCACGCAACTGTGCAGCACGTTGCAGCGACGGCGACCAGCGCACGGTGGTCGATGCGCGCAACCTCTCTCGATGCTGCTGTCGCTACTATTGTTAATGAAAAACGACAAAATAGCTCAAGCCAAGGACCGTTGTCTCGCTATCTCTCAGAGGCCGCCCAAGCCGATGTGGGAGAAGGTTGCGTGCAATTGACGGAAACCGTGTGAAATGAGATACCCACCCATACCCACCTCCAGACCGGGTGTCGATAACAATCCAACGGCGCGCATCGTGCTGACATCGCTCGTCGAAACAAATTGCCATCGCTATTAGTGCCCACCAACGATGGTGACGAAGACTCAGAAGACACCTTATTCTGTGCACAGTCATAGTGCAATGTGGCGAGATTCCACGTTTGGTCTGGATATCCGCTGCGCACGGCCGATGACGATGGAGGTCGAACGTGTGGCGAACCACAGTCGCAGTCCATGAGCTTTGCAGTTGTAGATTGTCGAGGATGAACCATCGATGTCGTTGGAGCCCCACCAAAGGCGCTGTCATCGATGGTCAATGCTGAGAGGAACAGACTACCCAAGGCCACATACTGATTTGGCTCGTTTTCCGAGAAACGGCGTACTAGTACTAGTAGATGCATCAGTCATGATGAAAAGTGACCACGAAGAGCTTGTCGTCGTCGCCGTTTTGCAGTTTGCCATTTGCCATTTGCCATGAAGACGACGCGATCGACGCCCCAGTTTAGCCTCTCGCTGCCCAACCTGACGTTCCGGTCGATGCCCAAGCCCGCTGGCTACCGCATCACGCTAATCAAGACCGAGACCAAAGGTGCCTATGAGCTCTCGCTCGAATCGCTGCGCTCCATGAAGCAGTGGTACCAGCCATGTACCAAGTACACCGATCTTGTCGGCTAACATACGTCGCAGGACGTGCGCGATTGCAAACACCCAATCCGTCAGCGGCGACGAGACGCAGCTTCCACCCGCGATGCTCTTTGACCTTTTGCGCGTGCGGTGTAGACGCGTTGATGCAACTGGTCGACTGTTCTTTGTAGACGATGCTCAAACGTCGCAACGAGCAGCTCAAGCTACTCGAGACGCTGGGCGGTCGCTTGTCCGAGCTCTTTGGAGACTTGGTCCTGCGCGGCACAGCGACGGACGTGGACCTTGTGCCCGGCGACAGCGGCGCCGTCGTGCTCACGCTCACGATTCCTCTCTTGCCTGGTTGGTCGACAACCGTGCGCTATCGGTGCGAAGAAAAGCCTTTTGACAGCCTCAACGCAGTGCGCCGCAAAGTCGAGCACCTCGAGAACGATGTCGAGATACTCGCGACCAAGGTGGACCTGCATATCAGCATCATTGTCCTTGCCATCCTACTTGTACTTGTGGTCGCTGCCGCCCTGAGTCTCAGTGTGACCAAGTTCTAGTGCCGACTTGATGTAAGATCTCAAAATGCACTTCGAGGGCTACAATCAGAACTGCTTCTACTTAAATTAAGGTTATGACGTGGCACGCTCACGCCGTCGAATCGAGTATCCTATCGGATGGGGATGGTGCGGCTTGAAGTTGAACGTCAGGATGGCGCTGCAAGAAGCCACGCCAGAAGCCTTGGCTTGGTCGTGCTTGCGCACATGCTTCGAACGGGTTGGCTCGACCGCGTCGACAAAGCAGCGTCACCATTTCCTCGGCGGCCTCGTGTTTGGTCAAGCGCCGCGTTTCTTGCTTCTGAATCAAGTGCTGGGCCACGAGCTCTTCTTCAAAGCGCGACAGCTTTCGCCGGGCACCCGGGTTGCGATACCGCAGCGACGGCGACTTCATGTGCTGGTGCACGGTCCCGTGCGGTATCGAGTTGAGAGGCAGCTGGTGCGCGCGCTCGATGGCGCGGGCGGCTTGGCGGCAGCCGACGCCGTGCTCCGCCGCGTATCGAACTGCCGCTTGGAGCATCTCTTTTGTGTACAAGGGCGCCTTGGACGCCATGGCGGCGCCGACTGCGCACGCCCTAGTTGAGAGCGTGCTAGCACTCTGGGCGTGGGCGCGGTGCCAGCGCACGAGCGAGAGGAGCTTGGCACGGTCGAGCTCAAATTGCGTGGCGACGTCTGCGATCGGTCGATCTTCGCTGGAAAAGATGGCGTAGGCAGTCGTGTAGGCCGGTGCTAGCGTGCATGGAAGACACTTCCATTGCCGCTGCTGCACTGGAAATGCGAGGTCGATGCACGGGCGCAGCGCGTACACGCAGCTGCACTCCGCGCACGTCGCGAAGCGCCCCATGCGCTATCCACCAGTGATGGCACAGTATCCGGACATCCTTCGTCCCTTGCGTCGGCCATCGCCTGCGGCTAATATCACACAACAATTCGCTGCACTACTTGGTTTCTTGTCAATACGTCATGCGTATTGCTTCGTACGCATGCCAGTAGCGAGAGATGAATATGTGCTCGTTGGGTGCTGCAGTGTCGATCACGTTGAGAGCAGAGTTGCCTATGGTGTGCGACAGAGGTCGGCCAAAGGTGCGTCCGATTAGACACATCGCCTCTCGCGTACGCCGAGCATTTCGACCAATCAAGCACGCGTCTATTGACCTTTCATGGGACTATTGGCCAATCCGAAGCGAGGTCAATCTTCTGTCCGGATAAATTGCGGGAGATGATTTGCGACCCTTTCTCGATGTCATTTTCATTTCTTACCACGTGCTTCCGATGGTCGAGTTGGTCCTGGCAGGCAAGCGCGAGTTCGTGGACGCAGCGCGGGCGACGGCGCTCCTCGCGCCCTTCGAGGCCTCGTCGAGCTTCTACCGCATCTCTCTCCGCGACAAGAGCTACTCGCTCGACGCCGCCAAAGTGCTCGCGACCTTCCTCAAGACCATCCCCGACGGCCTCCGCGTGGCCGACTTGGCCGACATGATTGCAGGCCGCCCCGAAGACGAGGCTCTTGAAGTGCTCGAGACCGTCTGCCAGGCGCTGCATGGCCACCAGCTCGTCGAGATCGACCTGAGCGACAATGCGCTCGGCGAAAAGGGCATCCGCCGCTGCTTTGGCGTCCTCGAGCGCCAGCTGCACCTCGAGCGCCTGTACCTCTGCAACAATGGCCTCTCGGCCGAGTCGGCGCAGGTCGTCGCGGACGTCCTCCTCTTCCGCGGCAAGGACACGCCGTCGACGCTCAAGACGTTCCATTTCTACAACAACATGAGCGGTGACGGCGGTGCCAAGGCGCTCGCGACCCTCCTGCCTGCATGCCAGCACCTCGAAGACCTCCGCTTCTCCACGACGCGCGCGCAGCGGGAGGGCTGCCGCGTCTTTGCTGCCGCGCTCGGCTCGCTCCGGACCCTCAAGCGCGTGGACCTGAGCGACAACACGTTTGGTGCGGAAGGGGCCATCGTGCTCGCGAAGGGCCTCGGTCTCCAGTCGCACCTCGAGGTCCTCAACCTCCGCGACGCCTCGATCGGCGACGATGGCTTGATTGCGATCTCGGAGGCGCTCATTGCCAACATGGTGAGTGGCATCCGCGTCCTCGACGTCTCGGGGAACGACCTCACGGAAGCCTCGATGGCCGCGCTTGCCCGCCTCGTGCAGGCCCTTCCGCAACTCGAAGAGCTCCGCATCGAAGAAAACGAGATCACGTCCTCGGGTGCGCAAGTCCTCGCCCGCGTCCTCCAGAAGAAGGCGGTCGCCAAGCACCTCCGCGTCTTCCAGTCCAACACGAACGAACTTTGCAGCGTCGGCGGCTGGCACTTGGCCAAGGCACTCGCTCCCAAGGCGCAGCTCCGCCGTGTCGAGCTCGACGGCAACATGTTCTCGGACGATGCTGTCGCCAAGATCGAGGCGCAATTCCAAAATGGGATCCTTGTCGAGATGGAAGACAACATGGACGACGAGGACGAGGCGGACGAAGATCTCGACGACGACCTGGACTGGTCCGACGACGAGACCGACTCGGAGCCCGACGCTGGCGTCGACGCCATCACGTCCTCGCTCGCCGCGACCAGCATCGCGACAGGTATGTAATCTCGACTGGATCATGGCCTTAGATTGCGGTCGATAGACGCCAAGCTCCTCTTTGCAGCCAAGCGCGAGGTCGTCAACGCGGCCCGTGCCGCCGAGCTCCTTGCGCCGTACGCTGGCCAGACCCACTTCCACACGATCTCGCTCCGCGGCAAGAGCTACACGATCGACGGCGCGCACGTCATGGCCGCGTTCCTCTCCAAGGTCCAAGGTCTCCAGGTGGCCGACCTCGCCGACATCATCGCCGGGCGCCCCGAAGACGAAGCGCTCCTCGTGCTCTCGGCGATCTGCGAGTCGCTTACGGGACACGTCCTCGACACGATCGACCTCAGCGACAACGCGCTCGGCGAGAAGGGTGTCCGCGCGTGCTTTGCCATTCTGATCCCGCAGCCCAAACTCCAGCACCTCCTCTTTGAGAACAACGGCATCTCGGCGGCCGCGGCGGCCGTCATCGCCAACGAAGTCGTGCTCCAGACGCCGGTCTCGACGCTCAAGACGTTTTCGTTCTTCAACAACATGAGCGGGCACGACGGGTGCCTTGCGATTGCCAAGATGCTGCCCGGGTGCCCGCACCTGACGACGTTCCGCTACGCGAGCGCGCGCGCGGGCTTAGACGCGAGCCAGGAGCTCGCACGCGCGATTGCCGCCAACCTCGTGCACCTCGAGTCGCTGGATCTGAGCGACTGCTCGTTCGACGAGGACGGCGTGAAGGCGCTCACCGCCGCGCTCCGCAAGCAGACCAAGCTCCGCTCGCTCAAGCTCCGCGACGCGTCGCTCGGACCGGACGGCGCCGTGGCGGTTGTGCGCGCACTCGACCATGTGCGCCTGACGTCGCTCGACCTCTCGGGCAACGAGTTGGAGGACGAGGGCATGAGCAACATCGCCAACGGCCCGCACTCGCTCGAGGCCCAGAGTGAACTTGTCGTGCTGCGCCTTGACGAGAACGAGTGCACGAGCAAGGGCCTCGCAGTGTTTGCGGATGAGATTCGCGCGTCGCTGATTCAACTCGAGGAGCTCTCGCTCTGCGGCAACGAAATCACAGCCAGTGGCGCGATCTCGCTCGTCAAGACGGGTCTCGCGACCAAGTCGCACCTCAAGCGCTTGCACTTGGACGCCAACATGATCTCGTCCGCGGGTCTCACCAAGCTCAACGACCTCCTCGCGAGCGTCGGGAAGGTCCACGTGCTGGGCCCGATGGACGAGAACGACGACGAGGCCGAGTCGAGCGACGACGACGACGATGACAATTAGAGAGATCCATGTAAACCAACTCGAATGTACTTGCAACCTACCCCCTTGCGCCTTTCTTGCTGTGGACTCGCATTCGACTAGGAATTAGCTCCGTTTGACTGCCTTGTACTATGAATTGAAAGCAGGACAAGATAACCTCTCGTAAAACCGACAAGATGAACCGGTACGAGATCCTCGACCGGCTCGGCGACGGCGCGTACGGTGAGGTGCTCAAGGCGCGGAGCCTCAAGACGAACGAGGTCGTCGCGATCAAGCGGCTCAAGACGCTCTTCCCGACGTGGGAGGAGTGTCTCCAGCTGCGCGAGCTCAAGTCGCTCAAGGTGCTCCGGCACGACAACATTATCCAGCTCAAGGAGGTTATTCGCGACAAGGCGCAGCTCTACTTCGTCTTCGAGTACATGGACACGAGCCTCTTTAGCTGGATGCGCGGCCACGGACCGGCAACCAGCGAAGCCCAAGTGCGCAACATCATGGCCCAACTCTTCGCCGGCCTTGCGTACATGCACAAGCACGGCTTCTTCCACCGCGACATCAAGCCCGAGAACTGCCTCCTCGCGTCCGACAAGACGACGCTCAAGATTGCGGACCTCGGGCAGGCACGCGAGATCCGGTCGCGACCACCGTTCACCGACTATGTCTCGACGCGCTGGTACCGCAGTCCCGAGCTGCTCCTGCGTGCGTCGACGTACAACTCGCCGATCGACCTCTGGGCGTGCGGCTGCATCATGGCCGAGCTCTATCTGGGCAAGCCGCTCTTCGCAGGCTCGACCGAGGCCGACCAGATGTGTCGCATCTGCTCCGTCCTGGGTACGCCGACAAAGGAGAGCTGGCCCGAGGGCGTGAGCATGGTGGCCCACATGCAGTTCAAGTAACTACCCACTTTAACCAACTCGACGTATGACGCTGCGCGTAGATTTCCGAAATGCAACGCCGTGCCCCTCAAGCAGCTCATTCCGAACGCGAGCCCTGCCGCGATCCAGCTCCTCGTCGACTTGCTCCAGTACGACTCGGGGCGGCGGCCCACGGCGGCGCAAGCGCTGCAGTACCGCTTCTTTAGCCCCGTCACAACGCGCGCAGAGGCAGCACCACGAGAGGTCAAGGTGCCCTCCCCCGAGAAGCCGGAAAAGTCGGAAGTGAAGCGCCGGTTCTGGGAACCCAAGATCGACGACGAGTGGAAGTACATCCCGCAGCCCGAGAAGACCCATTGCAAGCGCGATGTGTCCGTGCCGACAACGGCGACCGACAATGACGACGACGACGGCATCGTCACCGACACGATGCTCCAGGACCTTCTCGACGAAGTGCTCTGTTAAGAGAGCATGTTGCATGCGAATGGCCCGTCGTTGGAGAGGCTGGTGGCATTGAGATGGAGTACGGTCTAGTTGAGTTTCTTGTAGTTTTCAATCATCCATCGCAGCGATGACGCGAGCGTCTTGATGTCGACCTTGTGGAGGGCGCTATTTCAAAGTAAACACATCGATATACGACACGACGGAGACTACCTGAGCGGCACAACACCAAGGTCGGTGGCCTTGCGGAGCCGCTCAAGCTGCTCACCGGCCCCCGGCGCGTCCATTTTGTTGGCTACGATCAGCGACGGCCGCGACGTAATGTTGGGCGCATACAGCTCGAGCTCGTTTTGCAAATGGTGCAAGTCCGAGAGCGGGTCCCGGCCTTCCGTGCCCGCCGTGTCGAGCACATAGAGCAAGATCTGCGCCACGTATCTTATGCACAGACAGGAGAGGTCTTCGCTGCGTACCTTGGTGCGTTCAATGTGGCGTAAAAAGTCATGGCCCAAGCCCACGTTCTTGTGGGCGCCTTCGATGAGGCCCGGGAGATCGGCGACGCTAAAGCGGAACGTATCGGGGAACTCGACAATGCCCACAAACGGATGCAAGGTCGTGAACGGGTATGGCGCGACCTCGGGCGTCGCGCGCGAGAGCGACCGAAGCAGCGTCGACTTGCCCGCGTTCGGGTACCCGACAAGACCAATGTCGGCGATCGTCTTGAGCTCGAGCTCGAGGTACTGCGATGTACCGGGCTTTCCGAGCACCTTGCCTTCCGGCTACGCAAGGGGTGAGCTTCGGGGCCAACGATGGAAAGGAGGACGGACCATGGTCTTGCGAAGACCGCCATATTGCGTCGTCTTGCCCGTGAGAATGCGACTGCCGAGACCCGGCTTGCCGCCGACAGCGACCGTGTAGTTGGTGCCCGGTGTGTCGAGGTCCACCAACGTCTCCTTGCGGTCGACAATCTCGTAGTCGTCCAAGTCGTCGTTCCAGCGCTCGATCTAGCATGCTCGTCACGACGTACTCGCTTCAACCGCGATGTATTGGTACCCGCTCGACCGTCTTGACGATCGTACCCGGTGGCACAGGCACAATGACGTCCTTGCCGCGACGGCCCGCGCGGTCGTTGGCTACACGCAGGTGAGATGACGCTAGAGACCGAGAGAAGTAGCAGGAAGAGGAGCGTACCCATGCCGTTCCAGCCGTCGCCGCCGTTGAAGTGGTGCGTGGGCTTGTACAGGTTCTGAAGACGGGCGTCGACGCGCAAGATGACGTCGCCGCCGCCGCCACCGTGGCCGCCGTTCGGGCGCTTCATGCCCGCGCCTTCGCCTACGAAGACACGACGCATGAGCAACGCCGTCTTTTCATCTAGGACGCAACGTACTCACAAAGCTCGTGCAGCCGTTGCCACCGTGTCCACCCTTGACGCGCAGGCGGATGCGGTCAATGAACTTGCGCTTCGAGTGCTTGCTCCGGCGAATGCTCACCTTGGCCTTGACCTGTTCTTTGACGTTCTTGTTGCCGATGCTGCCAGGCTCTTGCAGCATCGGATCGTCGTCGTCGTCAAAGTCCATCTCGTCGAGGTCGAGGTCGTCGAAGTCGATGCCATCGTCCTCGTCATAGTCATCCTCGTCGTCCTCATCTTCGTCATCTTCGTCATCGCCATGATGGACAGGGCCCTTGGAGAACGGGCGGAGGAGGCGGGCGCGGGGCGCAAGCACCCGCGGTGCCCAAGCGAGCGCGAACCGATTCAGCATCGTGATCGATTGGAGCAGAAATCGAATCCTTCCGGTGGCAATTGCTCAAAACCCACGTTTCACACATGAATCGAATAAATCACGGTGGTTTTCACATACATTTCCCGCCAGGTTGCATAGTTTAGCGCACGGCCGATGACCAGCCGCGACCTCCCGCACGCGTACCAGTACTACGTCCTCGCCGTGACCGGCCAAGCGGCGCCGACGCCCGCCACCAAGGCCTCGAAGCCTGCAGAAGCGGCCTCGAGCTCTGCTCCAGCGGCGGCGCCGACGACGGACGGCGTGCCACGCATGAAGCTCCGCGACCTGACATGGGCCAACAAGGCGACGTTCAACGCGCTCATGGAGAAGCACTCGTTCATCGTACTCACGGACATTGGCAAGCTCAAGAACATGTATCTCGACCTGCGCAGCGAGATGCAAGCCTTCTTCGAGCGCGAAGACGCAGCGAAAGACGCATGCACGTCGTCGTACATCTACCGGAACGAGACCAAGACGCCCATGTGGTACGCAGGCTACGAGCGATCGAGAGTCCGCGAGTGCTTCCGCGTGCACACGGGCGACATGTCGCGGCTGGTGTGGCCGTCGCCCGCCTTCGAGTCGACGTGGCTGGCGATGGTCCGAATTCTTCTGCAGCCGACGTCGCCGTGCTGATCTTGCTCGCTGTAGATCCAAAAGTGCCAAGCTATTTGCGACCAGAGTCTCTCGCTGACGCTGGGCTACCGCGTTCAGCGTAAGGACGAAGGCGAGGATCTCTCTGTCTGCTATGGCTTGCACTACCCCAACAAGGCAGGGACCGGGCAGTCGGACGGCGAAAACGTCTTCGAGCACGTGGACCCGAGCTTGTACGTGATCGAGCCTGTCACCGACGTGCGCGGCCTCGATGTGTTTGACCAAGCGTCGCAGCGCTGGCTCTGCGCCGAAGACGTCTGCGTGCCCCACGAAGAGCTCGTGCTCTTCTGCGGGAAGGCGCTCGCGCGCGCCACCAACGACCGAGTGCCCGGCACACTCCACCGCGTCACGCGCTACGAGTCAACCATGAACATTCCGCGCTACTGCGTCATTTACGAGCAAAAGTATGCCAACTTCTTCTCGTAAGCAACCCAACGTATGAGTTTGTCATCCATTGCCAGCGTGTCCGAGCCGAATTCGCACCGCAGTCGACTCTTTGGACGATGTGTTGCTTCGAGTCGTACAGGTGCGAGCTTCTCGAGGGTCGGCATCGAGAGAGAATCTTGGCGGCTAAGGTACTGCTGGCTTCGTATACGACTGGCACTGCTCAGTGATTGATACTACTTTATGGCACGGCCCGCCACCGGTGCTGTCTTATCCGCGGTGCATGGTCCAACCTGATGGCTCCAAGACACGACTGGAGACTTCTGCCGCCATCGAGATTGTGAAATCGGTGGTAGCTAGCATTGTGGCGCACCTAGCAGTTGGCACCTCCATGACTATACTCCTCTGTGTCGACACTACAGAGTCGTTTTACATGTCGTGTACACTGCTAAGTGTACGCTGATAAGTTGTCCGTCCCATTTTTGAACCTCCTAACCTCTGACTCCGTCACCGTGGTGGCGCCAACACATGTAGTCGGGTTAGGGTACACTTAGGGTTTGGGCTGCGGCGTGATCGTCGAAACGAAGCCGTTGGTCGCACCAAAGTACTTTTTGTTGGCTTCACGCACGCGGTCCGCCGCGGCCGATGGGTTCATGAGCTCAATGCCCTGGACCGGCGTGAACGCAAGGCTCGAGGCGAGGCCCGACGTGTGCTTGTTGGTGTACGTCGCGGCCTTGAGCTTGAGCTTCGTCTGCTTCTGGGCCTTCTTGATGACGCGGAGCGTGCCGCTGCCTTCCGCGCCGAGCCGTCCGGACGTGATGCCCATCGCGTTGTCGCCATACTCGTCGTTGGCCGCGCCAAAATTTTGCCGGTTGATTTCGCGCCGGACGTCGGTCATCTGCGTGCGCTCCTTCATCTTGCGGTAGCGCTTCCCGCCGCGCTTCCGCCGCGGCTTCTCGTCCGGGCGTGGTAGCGCTTTCTTGGTCTTGGCCTTGTTGGGTGCCTGCCACTTTTCAAACTTGTCGAGCAAGTCGACGTAAAACTGCTGGCCGCAGCTGGACGTGCGGTGCGGCTGGCTGTCGACGCGCGCGGCCAGCGCGACTTTACCAGCAACGACGCGGTTCGCCTTCTTCCGGAGGTCGGGCGGCAGGTTCTGGATGAGCTCGCACCCAAAGAGGATCCCCGTGTGGCGCAGCGTCGAGATACTCGAGAAGCCCGCGAGCACGCGCTTTTGCTGGCCGAGCACTTGGATATTACAGGACGGAATGCGGCTGAGCTCGTCAATACCGCCCGCGATACCAATGAGCTGCGCAGTGATGCGCGTGCCAATGAGCGCCGAGAGGTTGGGCGCCAAAAAGTGCATGCGGCTCTCGACAAACTGGAGGATCTTGGCCTTGTCGCTGTCGAGCGTAATGATCTCGTTGCACGTGTCGTGCAGCATCTGCAAGTCGTCGGACGATAGAAGGACGCCTTTGCCCGACGACCCCGTGAGCTGGATGCTCATGACGGTCGCGCTCGGTACGAGGTCCGTGATGTCGACGAGCGTCATGTCCGTCTCATTGGCAATCCGCGACGCGACGCGTGCGTAGTCCAATGGCGCCGGCACGAGCGTCTCGAGGCCCGGGAACTTCTTGCCGTAGAGCTCAATGAGGAAGCGATGCACGATGATGATCTCGTCGTCGATGCGCACCATGAGGTCGTTGGACGCGACAATGAGCTGGTACTCGGCGCCGTCGAGCGCGTGCGTGGCCTGCGACGTGCCCTGGACCAAGTATGCGTCCACAGACTTGATATGCTCACCGTACGAAGCCTTCTTGCGCAGCTGGGCCACGGCGGCGAGGCCTTGGCCCGAGTTGGCGGCGGCGCGCAGGATGGCGTCGACGTCGGCCTCCTTCTTCGCGGCTTCGGCTGCGTCCGCGTCGTCATCGCCCTCGACGCCCATGTCGTCGTCGTCATGGTGGTCGCTCTCGCTACTGCTGCCACTGAGCTCGTCGAGATCTTCGAGGAACGAATCGGCCAGCGAGCTCATCGTCCACGCCACTGTTTGTTTGGTTTGCACCGAATGATGCCCCCTCCCCCCGGGGTCTACCCAAATTTCATTTCGGCACATGCCGAATTGACGTGGCAAGGCGAGACGCCGTTTCAAAAATGGATGATGCGATCGATGCACAAAGCGTCTTTGTGGCACAGACAATATTTGCCAACTCTACCAACCAATAGCGCAAGTAGGACGATCGCACATGCAGGCATACTCTGTAGTCCGATAGAAACCAGAGACGGCTCGCAACCTGCCCAGCTCGGACGGCTGGCGAAACGAGGACGAGTCTCTTGTACGTGTCGTGCATCTGCTGCGGTCTTGGAGACGGACGGGCATGGACCACTAGAGGCTTCTTCTATCGACAACAGTGATCTCTAACCTCGTGGTGCACCTGGCGTAGTGTGAGGTTGGCACGGCTAGTTGTGAGTCCACATAAACGGAAACATGGCATCGTCCTCCGTCGATCTCCGTCATATCGTACCGCGGTACGCGCCCACGTCATCCCCACCGTCATCTCGAAGATGAACAAGCGTCTCGAGGGTCGCCGTCGACAACGAGGGTGGCTATCGTTGTAGCGGTACCTTAAACATAATGCAACCACACACATACGATTTTGCTTAGACAGACGCTGGATCGCTGCGGCTACGGAGCTCGAAGAGCTGAATCTTTGCTTCAGCGTGGCATGCGTCCAGAAGCGGCGACGAGAGACGCGTGACCGTAAAGGTCGGCGCACAGGAGGCCCAGAAGGTCCCGAGGTCGCGCCGCCGCTGCTCAAAGCAGATGAGGATACGCGTTGCTGGCGATGAGAGAGCGCGCAGCGTCTCTTGAAGCGCGTCGAAGTACGTTTCGTTGTACACGACGTCAGCAGCGACAATGTAATCGCATGCACGATGGGCGATGGCCTTGAGGCCCGCGCCGTGTCGACCCCATACGAGCTCGACCGCTTGAATCGCATCGCACTGGGTCGTGTTGGCAGCGATCGCAGCATTCGTGTACGGCAGCACATCGCTCATGTCGGTCGCAACGACGTTAGCGCCAAGACGCGCCGCGATGATACCTAGGACACGTCCGTTGGCAGGCGAAAGGGCCGTCGACGACGACGTACTCGGTAGTGCGGTGCCTGCGCCGAGCTCGACCAGGCGTTTGCCTTTCATCGTGCTAGGAGCTATGCATGAGACGGCGTCGCTAGAGCGCAGCGTACATCGAGCCCAGCGTATCGAGGTAGTGGCTCAGGACAACGCCCGCGTCCCAGACCTATGGCGCATGAGCCATGACCTGTTGCAGCCCTGTCGTACCGTGCCACCGACATGCGCAATGTCCTGGAGGATGACAACGCTACCCGCGGCTGCAAACTGGAAGCGCCGTTCGCGGGCGTACGTCAGGCTCGGATCGAGCGTGCTCAGCTCACGCAGTGCTGTCATCGCTGGATCTTGACGTCGATTAGGATATGTCCTTGTTTTCAAACCGCAACTGCGCGGCAGATGCCGCTTTTAACTGCCAACGGCCACGTGGACCGCGTCGGCCGTATCGAGTATATCTTGCGGTGCTAGACGTTCTCACATTAATGATATCGCGATAGAAAACGCGTCGCTTCAAGTACACTGCTGAAAGGGTACCATCCGTCCCTGTGCGACTAACGAGCGGAACAATGTGGCACATGTGCCGAATTTAAGAACTCGAGGTTTGGCATGGCTTCCAAGGCGTACCGTATCGCCGGCTTGACGCTTGTATCTACGCGCACAATTGTAGCACCTTCGCCTCCTCCTTCCCAACGACTAAACCTTAGCAGGTAGCACCCTCGACTGTCATGGCAAAGCAGTGGAAGTGAACGGAAGTCATGATGTCGAATCTGGGACGATGAGCATGCCGAATTTAACAGAATCTGATTCCAGGACTTTTCCTTCTTCTGGCGACAGAACAATCCGAGAAATCCTTTGACTGCAGCATGCGGGACGTCGGCGGCTTCCCATGCGCGGCTGCCTCCGTCTTGGACGTCTCGCCCGACCTTTGGGCCTGCGCGCTAGAGGATGGCATGCAAGTGCTCCATGGACCGCAGCAGGAGCATGTGGTGCTCACGCCGTCGGCGGACGACGTCGATGGGCTCATGCACGTGGCATCGGCGCCGACCGCCTCCGTCGCCCGCTTTAGCCGCCTCAAGTCGTCTGCCGGCACGTACGATGTGGCGCTCGGCTTTGCGAACGGCTTTGTCCGCGTCTTTGGGCAGTCGGGCGTCGAGCTCTTCGCGCTCCATTGCCACCAGGCGCCGATCCTGCGCCTCGAATGGAGCCACCGCCACAGTACAACCAAGGAGCTATGGGTTCTCTACGACGACAAGACGCTTGCGATCATCGAGTGGGAGTCGGACCCGACGCCAAAGCGGTCCTGGCGCAAGTATACGCTGCAAGGCCAGACCGAGATCCTCGCCGTGCTTCCGTGCGCCGAGACGCGGCCGTCGCTCTTCCAGGTGCATGCGCGCGTCGGCCTCCAGAACGCGCTCGCCGTCGGGTGCGACCCCATCATCGGGTTTTACCAAGCCGGCAACGACGCGTCGTCGATCTTGCACATTGCACACATTGCGTCGGCCGTCGCCACGCGGGCGGCTGGCGCCGTCTGGTCGCTCGCCAAGAGCTGGGGCTGGTCGGCCGAGAAATCGACCGCAACCGACGTTGCACCGACACCGCTCGACGTTGCGTCGGAGCTCGGGCTTCCCAGCACGCTGCGGCAAAAGGCGCGGGCTGCTGTCCTCTCGCCCAACGGCCGCCTCGCGCTCGTCCCAGACTCGCTCGGTCGCATCCTGCTTCTCGATACGTCGACCATGCTCCTCTTGCGGCTCTGGAAAGGGTCGGTCTCCTCTATCTCTATCAAGTAGACGCTATAATGCATGTGGTAGGTACCGCGATGCGCAGGTGGGCTGGATGACGATGGACTCGCCTTCGGACGTTCCGGGGCTCTACATGGTGTTCTATTCGGCGCGACGGGGGTTCGTCGAAGTGTGGCGCGCCCGCCACGGCCCGCGTGTGCTCTGCGTGCCCGTCGGAGTGCACGCGACGCTGCAGCTGTGCACACTCGTGCTGAGCCCGACGCACGCGTCTTGCGTCCTCGTCGTCGAGACCGCGTCCGGCACCTCGCGCGTCCAAGCCGTCGACTTGGACGCGGCGAGCAAGACGTCGATTCTCAAATACTTTAGCATGGTAATGTCGATCGATCGCATCGATGGCTGCTCATGGGATGTACTAGGATCTCCGGCAAGAGGAGGTGTTCCACCTGCACCAACTGCTCGACAGCCTCCACGCGCTTCGGGAGGTGCCTGTCCCAAACGAGAAGACGGTGCAGATTCTTGCCCAGATCCCGCAGCTCACGACGGCCGCCGGTATCGACGCTGTCGTCGACGCGCTGCATACATCGACCATGGCGCACCTCGGCGGTGACTTTCACAGCGATGCCCTTGCCGCCCTCGTGTCGGTACGCGCCACTCGACGTTGTACTTTAGTCGTATGTATCCCCTATGTAGGTTGCGCACTCCGTGGTCCTCGGCGCGAATCCGTCCTTGGAGCAGCTGCGCGCGGTCTTCCTCCTTGAATGGAAGCAGCACATCCTCCGCGCGTACGGGCAGCTGCGCGACGAGGCGACCGCCAGACGATCGGCGCCGTCCTTGTTTGATGACGACCCGGTGCGGGCGACGCTCGAGCAGTGGCAGACGTGCCTCGCGCGCGCACGGACGTCGGCGGCGTCCCCGCTTCCGTCCTCCAATGCACAAGAGCTTTCGTGCCTGGCGTTTCTCGACACCTTTGCACCGCCGCTGCGCAGCACGAGCGAGTCCCCTGAGACCGAGCGCCGTCTGTACCTGTTGCTGCAGCGTAAATTCCGGGGCGACCTGAGCTTTGCCGACTGTTTGGACCAAGTCCACGCGCTCCTGGCGCGTCCTCTGCTTCGGATTGCCAATGTGAAGCGCGGCGCGTGGCTAAGCTTTTGCTTTGGCCCGCTGGAGACGACGGTCTTTGCTGTCACGGTACGCTCTGCGCGTTGCGATCGCGCTGACGTGTTGGTGTCGATACTAGAACGTCATGGCCATTCACTCGGGCCTGCGCCTCAACACAAGCGACATGTCGCTGTACACGGAGATGTTTCTGAACTGGTTCTTTGGTCTCCCGGTGGAAAGGGTCCTCGCGATGACGAGCACGACCGCGTCGTCGCCGCTCCAGCGCTGGCTCGAGCCTTGGATCCACGCCAGCTCGTACCCGCACGTGCTTAAAGACAGCGATGCCTTCACGCTTCCCGGTGCGCGCGGCTCCTGCGTTCCGAAGACTCAATGTTCTGATGGATAGAGCTCTCACCGCCGCTGCGCAGCGTGTTTAACGCGTGTCGGAAAAGCGACAAGCTCGTGCACGTCTACGTCCTCACCCACCACTTGGACGTGGGGACACGTGCGCACGCACAGGCACTACAAGAGTCGACGCTCGGGCAGATTAGCGTCCTCGGCGCGGGCCTGCGCTGGCGGGTCTTGCAGCACTGCCTCCACAAGGTCCTGTACCTCACGTGCCTCCTGCGCCTTCCCGGCAAACTTTCCATCGTACGCACCCTCGCTCGCTGTGCACGAGCAACGGATTGTCATAGGACGCTGTCGAGAGTGTGGACGAGCTGCTGCGGGCGATTGCAATCTGCCAGCTCCAGCAAGCCCCCGACGTACGACCATGATTCGTCCGGCGTTTGTAACTGGTGCGTCTAGGCGGGCGACGCGCCAATCGTGTGCTACGACAGCGGCGAGGCGTGGATGACGGCATGGCAGGCGCAGCTCGAGGCATCCTCGTCACGGCGCCTCGTCGCCTCGGTGCTTCAGAGCTTTCGCCAGCTGCAGCACGCTGACTCTCTCGCTTGCTGCCGGGCCACAGTGCTCTTCTCGGCGTGGAACGCGGACCGGTCGCAAATGTCCTATTTGGAGCTCGCGCTCGACGAAGTCGAGGCGGTGACCGTGCCATCGACCAAGGTCGCGCTGGTGGCGCACGTCTGGGAAACGTATGTCCGGACGCACGTGGCGTCGATCTTGGCCTATTGGGTCGACGTCGCGTCGGGCCGCAGTGTCTCCAAGGGCCTGCAGCCATCGATTGCGCGCCAGTTTCTCCACCTCGTCCGACAGCTCTTGGATCTCGTTGCAGTCGCGACGACGACCTTATCACGTAGTTGCATGTTGCGGACCCACGAATCGTTTTTCATTGCCCTGTAGGGGATTTTCTCGACGACGACGAGGAAGCGCTTTTGACGTCACAGCTCGTCGAGCAGATTGCGTGGACGGGCTCGGACACGGACGTGTTGAGCCTCTTTGGCGCTGCGTGGCCACCTCGGTACACGCATGCGACGCTCGCGACAAGCGTATCGCGCATCGACGGTGTGCCCACAACCAGCGTACAGCTGCACTGCCAGTTGCTCTCGGTCCTTGACGCCTTCTCGGCGGTGCCCGACGCTGCGGTGCCGCTGCAAACGCTCTTTGGTGCGCCACAGCTGCTCTGTGCACCCGACGGCTTGACGACGCCACCGCCGATCGATGCGGCTGGCGCCTCGGCCTTGACAGCCGCGCGGTACCAGGTACCCCATATATTCGATGCGTGCACCAATACCATGGCTCGTAGTTTGTGCTGCGCCTGCTGCAGTCGGATGTCGCGGTCGGCTTTAACGTGGCGACGACGTTTTACCTGCCGCTGGACGCGATCAAGCAAGACCACGCGGTGTTTCTGTACGAGAGTGGCCTCGACAGCCACGCCGAAGAGCTCCTCGGGAAGCTCACGCTGTCGCCCAGCGTCTGCAGGCGCCTCGGGTGCATTGCGCGAACGCGCGTGGCGCTTGTCTTGTCGCGCATGCGCAGTCGCCCCGAGTACGCAGCTTTGATGACCCGCATGCCGGCCGACGTGTGCACGTGGGTGTGCTCGCCGTCCCCGCCGTTCCCGCCCGGTGCGTCGACGGAATCGAGGTAGTAACTGACAGGACTCTACTTGCGTAGACAACGCGGTCATCGAGCGCGACGCAACGCCGTCGATTAGCGCCACGTACTTTTTACTCATGCAGTGTCTGCAGTGGTTTCCAGCGCCGTCGATGGAGCACACCAAGGCGACGGGCATGCTCGGCCTCGTCAAGAGCCTCCTCGACCAGCTCAAGCAGGAACGGCAGACGACGACGGCCGCTGCAAGGATGCGAGGCAACCAGTGATAATGTCATTAGTGGCTTTGTGCTTTCGTGTTGTCTATTGAGTCGAGCGGAAGGAGCTTGGCGATCGTGCAGCATTTTATTCCAAAATTGGAGCGTATGATGGGTCAAAAACAAATATTTCTACCAATCCCGTGCCGTGTTTGCGCCGTGACCGCCCGGCGAGGCAGGGTCGAGGCCAAGTTTCGTCCGAAAAACGAAAACGCTGAAAGCTTGCACACGTGTAGAATGGACTGTAGAGAGCGTGAAATGCTATCCCGCGTCGTCGTGCGAGGCGTACAGCAAGAGATATAGACCCTCGAGTATTTAGATTTGGTATACGCCATAAACAACCACATATTGCCATTTTTAACAAGTCCAGCCGCCGACACCAGGCGAATCCATCGTCGATCACGTTCTGAAAAAAAGTCACGCAAACATAGCACGTTGGTATAGAACACTTTGGAGAGCACAAAACGCTACGCCGCGTCATCGTGCGAGGCCTAGAGCAAAAGTTATGGGCTCTCCCATATTCATTTTTGGTACACGCCATAAGTAGTCATATATTGCCATTTTTAATTGGATCAGCTGCCGATGTGTGGCGCCCGTATCGCCAAACGCGGTCCGAAAATGAAATCCCTCACACTTGCAACAACGATAACAAGCACTTTGAGGAGCACAAAACGCTACGCCGAGTCGTCGTGCGAGGCGTACAACCAGGTAATTATGGCGTAAAACATATATAGCCACAAGTAGCCACGTTTTGTGGCCTCGATCAAGCAACTCCTCTCAGCGTTCATGTGTGAAAGCAAAAACGGACTTTCGCATTGCCCCACGCAAGGTCTCTGATGCTATTATACATCTAGCCCATGAGGCCCGAGTTTCGCAAGCATGCCTCCACATTATATCAGCAAGACTGTCATAGCGACCGAGTATGCGCCCGGTATGTCAAGTCGGCGTGAACGGCCCACCGTATTCATTTCGAGCTCTCGCTCGCTTGCTAGTAAGTACTGTCGATAGGTAGAAAAGCCATACTATAGATATTGTCCACACGAGCCGACATAAATGTACCAAACATTGCGTGCATTTAGCTTAGTGGATCGAAAACTTTTCAAAAAACTTGTGCGGGCCGTGGGTCCACTCAAAGTCGACGTCGAGGAAGCGCGGGTTGAGCGCATTGCGACGCACGGCCCAGGTGCCCGCGATCGCGTCGCCGGCCTTGACGTGGAAGGGCTTGCTCAGGTGGAAGAACGTCTGCTGCCAGTGCGTCGGCGTCGCCTCGCACCCGGTCGAGAACCAGAGCGGCTGCGGCAGCTTGGTCTCGAACCCAATGTCAAACGAGCTCACAAAGCCGTGGAGAAGACCGTCCTTCGCGACGCGCAGCGCAAACGGCTTCTTAAAGTCGAGCGCGGTGAGCGTGACGCTGGGAATGTCGATCGACTCGACGAGGACACGGTCCGTGAGCACATCCTTGGGGTCGACGACCTCGATGAACGCCTCCTGCGTCACGATGCGGTCGCGCACGGCCGTCATGTCAAAGCCGTACACCGTCTTCCAAAAGCCGAGGCGGTTCGTCGAGTCGGTCACGCCTTGCTAAAACATCGATATTGACATGACAACCTGTCCACATTGACAAGAGACGTACGAGAAACATGGTGGCTTGGTCCGGGAAGAGGAGGCCGCCGGGGGCGAGCCACTTGTCGCGCGCAAAGAGCACCGTGTCGAGCATCGACTCGTACAACAGGTTGTAGCCCATCCACTCCGAGATGATGATGTCCACGTGGTCCACGGGCAACTTGACGAGCTCGACCTTGCCGCGGATGATGGAGATAATGTCACCAAAGCCATTGTCCTTGACGATGCGCTGCGCCGTGACGCCCATGTCACTGCAGTCGATGCCAATGACCTTGGCCGCACCGGCTTGCGCGGCAAACATACTCAGAATGCCCGTGCCGCAGCCCACGTCGAGGACGACCTTGCCAGCAAAGAGCGACTTGTTGTTCAAGATCGCGTCGCGGTAGCTGTCCGTGCGCACCTACGTTTGCATCGATTGTCCATGTCCAACACTTGCGTGGCGTCCGTACCTTGTCGGTGATCATTTCCTTGTGGATGCCAACTTGCGAGTACGAGTCAAAGTAGTACGTATCGTTGTCCTGTTCCTTGGGCTCGACCTTGACGGCCTCATCGTCGTCTGCGAGCGCGCGCACGATCGTGTTGTACTGCGCCAACTGCTCCTTGAGACGGTCGACTTCGCTCTGGAGCGCGGCGTTCTGGGCCTCCATCGACGGCGCGGCGGGCGCCTTGGCATCTTTTTCGTCGTCGTCTTCGCTATCGTCGTCGTTGTCGAGGTCCATGACGCGGCAGAGCATCGGGTCTTCGGGAATGACCGGGATGAGCAGCTCTTCGCCCGCAAGGGCGTCGGCGCCGCGGGCCTGAAGCGCGGCGTTGGCGCTGGCCGCGTCGTGCACGCGCGCAAAGTTGATGAGGCGGACCATGCCGTAGAAGTCGAGCGACAGGTTCGACGCGTGGGCGCGGAAGTCAAAGCCGTGGGCCGTGGCCGCGTGGCTGAGGATCGCATGCAGCTGGTTGTGGCCAAAGTCGCAGAAGAAGCACTTCATGGCCTCAT
>NW_012156432.1:86690-97793 GCF_000151545.1 Saprolegnia parasitica CBS 223.65
AATGGCCTTGGGCGCTGACCAATCATCGCTGCGTATGGCAGCAACCTGGTTTTGATTGGCTATCGAACGGAAAGATCTGCCTTCCTCTGGTGGCGAGCGAGCGACCGTCGAGAGTGGGGCGACAACTCATGCAATAAGATCTTGGATCATAGACTAGCTATCATTTAATACTTCCTCGTGCCTTCTTCGCCTAGTACGCACGCCGGTCTATGCGTGACCACGAAAATACGAGAAAGACCAGGTGGACACCAAGAGGCCAGGTCGATTCAAGCCACCATGCGTCTCGCACAGGAGGTTTGGTACTATATTGATTCCGTCCATTTCTTAGGCCATGGGCGCGCGGGTGAAGCTTGTATGAGTACTTCGCGGACTCGTCGCAAACCAGGCGCGATCGCCCACATCGATCGTGATGTCTTCGTCCACGTTGCCGCTGCCAAAGGCCCCGTAGAGTGCTTTTTCAAGAGCCGACTGCAGATGCACATCGCCCGTCGCCTCGTCGCGGAGGACGCTCGCCAGGATCACGTCAAAGTTGCGCTTGTAGTTCTTGAGCATATGGCGCGCAGGTTTGCGCCGCACGTCGACAATCTAAAGAGAATCAGAAACGATTACAAGTGCGCGCGTACGAGGTTCTTCTCGGCAAACGTCGGCCGAATGAGAAAGTCGCCGTTCATGCGGCCGTCGAGCACGACTTCGGTGCCGACGTGCTTGTAGAGCTTTTTGCGGCGGCTCCAGCACTCGGGCTGGAGACTCTGCGGCAGCCCGCAGATGATATCGCCTTCGTTCACGACGCGGAACGCCAGTGGCACCTAACCGTCACTATAGCGTCCGTCCATTTACAAGCCGTCAACCAACCGCACGGTTGAACGATTGTGCAAAGCGGTGGCACCCGACGCGCGGCGATCCGTAGTTGTACATGATGACGCGCGCGTGGAAATGCGTGCGCAAGTCGAGGGCCGCGATCGTCGCGAGGGCACCACCGAGCGAATGGCCTACCTCGAATCGAATCCATATCTTATACGATGCTTCATCCATACCGGTCGTATACACTTGGACGTGGTGCTCGGGCGCGAGGCCCTGGAGGCGATACTCGCTGCAGAGCGACCGCAGCGTCGCATGCACGCGGTCGCGGATCGAGTTGTACGCGTGGACAAATCCCCGGTGTACGTACCCCGGCTTGGCGCCGTCGTCGCCTACGCCATGTCCGGGTGAGCGACGATGATGCTAAAAAATCCATATCTACCAGGCCACGGGTGCGGGTCAAGTGCGATCTCGAGGTCGGTCTTGACGTTGGTCTTGGACGCGGTGCCCCGGAAGGCAAACACGATTTTGGCGTCGCCTTGCAGCACCAAGCAGTGCGTGTCGCTGCCAACATCATGCAGGTACGCGACCTCGTGCATGCCGTCGCGGGCCAACGCCTCTTGGTTGCAGTACGCGGACGGATGCAAATGCTCGAGCGGATTCTCGTCACCCGCTTCGTCCCGCAAGCTCAGCGTCGACTTGTAGTACGCGAGGCGCGACGCGTTAAAGAGCCGACATGCTGTCTCGAGACAGAAAATGTGGTGCGGCGTCGAGAGCGGTTTGCAGCGGAAGGCGTCCGCGCGGGGAAGCCCTCGCCCGCTGCTGCCTTTGCCGCTCTTGGTGAACATGCTGGCCGACGACGTCGCCGTCGTCGGTGTCGTCGGTGTCGGCGTCGTCGGTGACAGCTCCTGGGGCGTATGGATAAACTGCCGCTTCTCGCGGATGACGTAGCCGCGCGGGACGTCGCCCGTCGTCGACGCATAGCGCGTCGGCGGGTAGAATGCCACGACGGCAATGTACATGAGACCTGTGAACGTGCACTCGGTCATGACGCTTGTCTGGCGCACGAACGTCGGCTTGTACGCCGAGACGACGGCATACGCGCTGAAGAAGACGACGTTGATGAGCAAGAGCGCGAGCAGTGCGTACGCGATCATCGACATGAAGCGGAACGCGAGCGACTGGTACCGCGTCTCCGAGTACCGCTTCTTCTGGAGGTGCGCCGAGACGTTGAAGCAGACGCTGACGAGCAGCGCGACGCCAAAGACGCACAAGCCCGTGTCAGCAGTCGCGACGACGAGATCGATGTTGGTCGTCGCGCCAAAATGCGCCGACGTGAGGATGACGAGCGCGAGCCGCGCGCCGAGCACGAGCAGCACGAGGACGCTCTTGACGATGATGAAGCGCGCGCCGAGGAACGCGATCGCTGCGCCGTTTCTAAAGGACCGGGGGTTCGTCTTGCGGTAGCTGTCGATGATAGTGAGGAGCGCGCCAAGCGCTAGCGTGTACACGACCGTCTCCCAGACGCTGCGAAAGACAATGTACATGTTGGGGACGGCGCCGAGCCACGGCAGCGTCGCCAGCACCGAGATCGGGTTGGTCTGGACACCGAGGGCGACCAAGATGAGTGCAAACAGCTTGCGTTCCAAGCTCAAATGCATGACGAGCCAGTGCCCGAGCGATAGTTGCGCACCCGAAGGGTGCATGCGGTTGTGGTGGCGCCGAAGGCAGTAGAGATAGTGCCCGAGCAGCCCGAGCGTGCCAAAGCCCAGGATCGCTTTCGTCGCGAGGCCAGCGGTCTCGTAGCCATTGAGCATGGCCTCTAAATGCAGCTCGAACGACCCGAGGAGCGCCGTCTCGGCGATCGAGAGCGAGATGCGGTAGCGTTGTCGCCGCGCATCAAAGAGAGACGCGCCGTACTTTTTCATGAAAACGCCCACCAATGGAATGTCGGCGCAGTGCTCGGCGTCGCAGGTCGTGAGAAGCTCGTTGCTGTAGTCGGTGACAAGGTCGTCGGTGGCCGTGACGCTCAACGTGTAGCGCCCGAGACGGTGGACGCCGGCACCGAGGCGTCGTGCGGTCGCGTTGGCGAGCCGCACGCTGAGCCGGAATACGTCCGGTGTCTTGGGCAGTGACGGGTGGTAGACTTCAATGACGTGCGACCCGACGGTGGGCGACTGCCACGTGGCGTCCGGACATGGCGTCTTGTCGAGCGACGAGCAGAGCGCACTGTTGTTGGTATCGTTTCGCGCGAGCTGGACGCTAAACGGGATGAAATGCGCCTGTGCGAGCACGATAATGATGTTGATCAAGACCAAGAGACCCGCGAGGCAGAGCAAGAGCCGGAGAACGTCTACACCACGTCGACCATATAAGCACGTGGTTGATCGGACACGAGGAAGGCATGTACGCTTGGGCATCGTTTCGAGGTAGATCTGCGGATGGACATTGATGACGACTGCGCGGTGGGTTCGTGCTTGCAGCGTCAGCTACGCAGGATTCCTTGCATGAGCTATTTGCTCTCGTGCAAGAGCGATGACAACCTGCGTCACGTCAATGTAGCTCTCGATCGAGTTGGCGACTTTGCCTCGCGGCGGCAGCGGCGTACCAGGCGAAAGCCCGATGGACGACCGACGAGCAGGGCTCGGTTCGTCGCCCGTCGCATAGTCGACATCCGTCTCGGCGGCCGTTTGCGGGGGCACGGTGAAGAGGCCCATTTGGGCTTGGGCGCGGATGAGGGCCGCGACTGCGCTGCCGCCGGCGTTGTACACATGCGCACCGGCGTTGCGGACGTTCTCGAGGAGGTCGTGCGCGTGCGTCGTGTGCAAAAGGACGCGCTCGAGGAGGTGCTCGTGCTGGATCTGGTCCACGAGTTGGTTGTCGGCGTCGTCGACGTCGTGGTGGTCCGTGTCGAGCGTCTCGTTGGCCGACTTGAACGACTGGACATGATAAATAAAGACGAGGACGGGGCAGCCAAAGATGAGGCACGTGCCCGCGATGTTGAGGAGCTGTCCAAGCACTACGCGTCGTATCGGCATGAGCACCACAAGAGTAAGACGATGCGTACGCGAGAGGCGGCAACGGCCCAAGCAGAGCGACGTTATGCCAGGCATGCATTGGTACGAGTCGTCGCACTGGGCCACGTAGGCCATGCAGTGGCACTGGTTCACGCTGCAGCCGGGCTCGGCGCTGTCCGTGAGCAAGCTTCCGCCGCACACGGATGGCGACCACGGCTAGCCAGGATGCGCAGTAAGATGCGGTGCCATGGCGTGTAGCCGACTATTACCACAGTCGACGCGGCGACGACGGCGACCGCCAGGAGCAGCAGCAGCAGGCGCATCGTTTGTGACATGGGCGTGAGTTGGACAAGCCAGCACAAGAACCAAGATTGATGACCGCGAAATGGCCAATCAAATGCCGAGAATTCGAGTTTCAATGCGACCTGCGATGTTGTATGGGGTTGGGTGGCTTTTTATTTTATGACTCTGGAAATAGTGTTCGAAATGGGAAAACCCCTGCGTAGTCGAGGCATGGCCGCCGACCAGCGTCGGGCCTTGTATCGTACTCTATTACTCTATAGGCGCAGAGGACAAGTCAGTGAATGATGCGTCGGCCTTCCAATCGCGCGACTGTGCCGTTGCGAGAGTTTATCATACACTATTTAACGATGTATCCGGATACGGGATGGCGCCTGTCCGGTCGGAAACGTGGAAGGCAGCGATGAGCGCAAGTCAGGACTCGGGCGCCGGTCGGGCCGTGCGCTTCGCCTTCACGGAAGAGATCATCAATCCCGAGGGCGCAGAAGGCAGGCCCCATCAAGATGAGGAGGAGAACCAGGCGCCGCCCTCGGATAACGCGCCGCCAGAGTCTGGGTACGTCTGGTGCCTGCGGTCGATGATTGCTCATGACCAAGGCACAGGAACGGCCTGCTTGGCCTTAAGGTGCGCAACTTTGGCCCGTTCGTCATTGCGCAAAAGTACGAGCTCATGGACGGCACGGGCAGCGCCGTATGGCAGGCGGCCGAGGCCATGCTGCAAATCATGACGATGCCGCAGTACCAAGGAATGCTACACAGCCGCAAGGTGCGCATGAGTCTCTGCCGACAGCATGCGTCACAGCAATGCGACGTTTGGATAGGTGCTCGAGCTGGGCGCGGGCACGGGGGTCAACGCGCTGGCGGCGGCCATGTGGAGTGGCCACGTCGTCGCAACGGACGGCGACCTCGACTCGGTCTCACTCATCGAAGAAAACGTCAAGCAGAACCAGCTCCACCTGCCACGGTCACACGACGCGTGGTAATGCTAGTATAAACTCAAGCCATGCGTAGGCCCATCACGGTGCGGCATCTCGAGTGGGGCAACCAGGCGCAGATCAAGGGGCTCAAGCACGAGTTTGGGCTCTTCGACGTCATCCTTGGCAGCGACGTGCTCTTCAACGCGATTGAGGGTCCTCTCCTCGTCACAATCTACGAGCTCTGTGGCGTGCATGGCATTGTGATCCTCACGCACACGCCGCGCGAGACGGCCCGGGAAAACGCCATCCTGCAGAGCTTCACGCGCTACTTCAACATGACGCAGGTAGCATCCACAATGGCTCCTGTCGATAGCTTATATGTACTACCTAGTCGATGGTCACGGGTACAAGCGTCATTTGTACCATCTTATCGCGCAAGGTCACGACCTACTATTGACGCTGCGAATCTCGTCGTCGTTTATTTGTTGTGATGGCGGAAATTCGGGTTGACATAGTGCGAAGAGCAAGCGACTCTGGCGTGGTAGCGCTGCATGCTAGCCTTATCACTCTCCCGCCACGTCGAGCGGTGTCTCTCGAGTCGCTTTCGGCACCTGGTGGCGTGTGTGTACGGCCAATTGGGTTGAGATGTGATTTGTTTGATTGAACCACCCTATTTGCTTGACAAGCTAGCGTGAGCACAGGATCGTGGAAATGACGCGGCATTCAGTACGCCATGGAAAGGAAAGCGGTAACGATGCACTACGATCTACTGCAGCCGGTCATCTAATGACGAGCGAGCACATCAACCAAGTGACAGACTTTTCTATGCCTTGTTGGTCGAGAGCACGAAACCGGCTGCGGCTTAGCGATCCCCTTGCGCCATTTCCCGTCGAACGAGCGCGCCACCGACGCGTTGATGCGACCAAGACACGCTTTCTGTGACTCGGTTGTGGCCCCATGTACACTTGCCACGTGGGCCACTGGTGCGGAGCGGAACTATATCTTTCATGATCAAACCTAAGAAAGGCGTCGACAGTATCTCTATCTATGAGTCACTGCGAGCCACTCCGTCAGGAAACTTGTGGGGCTGTACCCCCTACTCTCTGGAAACGTCAGTAAATCCAGGACGCGACGACTAACTCACATATTCTGCGCCGTCGACAGGCACACAAGTAAGCGAGATGAACGCACCCGCCAAGAACCTCTCCGTCCGCAACGAGTCGCAATGGATGAGTGCCATAACACCGAATGAATCGAGCCTCTTGGACGCCTCTTTCCTCGCTGTCATTGACGGCGCCGTCCGGATTCAGACCACGCTGCCAGCCTCGATGCTGGAGCACGCATTCGCGGGCGACAACCACACAAGCTGCGATCGTTCTAGCAAAAGATATCGATTTTTCGGTCAATCCGACAGTGTCAATCTAGGGCGGTTCTTCACTTTGCTCGAGAGGCATGATGTTCGTAGCTAGGACATCAACCCACTAGCTCATAGCGATACGTAGATATGAGCAGTGAAGTCCCTAACTACGTATATAAACCTGGTTTTATGTACCCTCATGTCGACCCACAAACGAGCACAAAATAAATGTGACGCGTCCAATGGCGCCAACGCCCCGTAGCACGTTCACGGCACGTTCGGCAGAGCCGCCACCGGCCCCAACGGATCGCACCCTTGAAAGATCGCCAACGACCAATCGGGTCGCGCGGCCGCCAAGCTCCCGTCCAAATCATTTGCGATCCGCCATGTCGGTTCCGCTGCCAACATCTCCGCACGACGGCTGCCCGACGCTTACGGCGAGCCGCGTCGCGCTCACGAAACTGCACCGATCTCGTCTCGGCTCGACGACGGACCGGACCAGCTCGATTCGGTGGCCCACCGACCTCCACGCAGGCACGAGCCCGAGCTTTGACCGGCGCCGCCCGTCCGACGCAGTCGTGTCGCCCTTCTTGAGCGCCGCGCGCTGTGGCAGCGCAGTCGATGTCGCCAAGTACCTCGAAATCCAAAAAGCCGACGAGTGGAGCGTGGTCGATCCGACGACGCAGCAAAACGCGCTGCATGTCGCGGTCGCGCACGGCCATCTGCACATCGCCAAACGTCTTTGCAGCCACCCGTTTGGCCCGCGGTGGCTTGCATCGACCGACGTGTATCTCAACACGCCGCTGCACGTGGCCGCTAGCACCTCGCGCCGCTTGACGCAGCTGCTGCTCGATGCCGGCGCAGGCGTCAACGCGCTCAACCAAGCGTGCGAGACGCCGCTGAGCATGCACATTGCGAGCACGGCCAAGGACGACCCGGGCCTCGCCGAGCGCTTGCTCACGCACGGCGCCGACGCCAACGCCGTCCTCCGCGGCGAGTCGCTTCTACATGCGGCCGTCGACCGTGGCCTGCTCAACATCGCGTGCCGCCTCGTGCGCTTTGGCGGCCGCCTCGACACGAGAGACGGCCACGGCCGCATGGTGTTCGACAAGGTCAACGCCAAAGCTAGTCGCAAGCTCTTCGCGTACATTCCGTCGCCCTTGCCGTGGGTGCCCGACGACGCCCGCGACCACTGCATGGAGTGCAGTCGCCGCTTCAGTCCATTGCTCGCGCGCCGCCACCACTGTCGCCACTGCGGCCGGCTGTGCTGCGCCGCTTGTACAAGTGCGTTTGTGCTCATTGAAGGCTCGCCGCTCCAGCACAAGCCCCAGCGTGTGTGCGATCCGTGTCTTGGCGTCCTCAAAGGCTACTACGAGGCCGACGACGAGGCCAATGTCGTCCGCACGACGCGCGCCAGCCTCGTGTACAACCAGCTCGTCGACCGCTCGTCGTCGTCGTTGGCTGCTGCGCGGTGAGACGCTTCTCCTCTGTACAGTCATAACACAAGCTCTGTATGAATGCGTCGAACTTGCTCCTATCGATTGCCCTGCCCAACGTACTAGTAGTCTGTACAGCGCAACCGTGGTCAAGGCACCTTTGTGGGGTAGAAAGTCGACATGCATTTTACAGAGCGTTAGCCAAAGCCGCCAAACGTGATTTGCGTCATGGCGACCGTCGGCTTGTTTTGAGGCCTTCGAGGCGCTCGCGGTATGCCATCCCGTACTGGACACTGTCGCGGCGAGGCGGCGGCCCGGCGTTTTGCGACATGGGGCGCACGGGCACGGCCACGTCCAAGTGCTTGCTCGAGTGACCCATCATGAGGCGCGCGGCGGCGGCACCTGGGCCGGGCCCGGCATCGCGAGTGGCTTCTTTTCCTTGAGTTCGAGATGGTGCAGCTTGTCCGTGCCAGTGTAGCCAAAGCAGTCGCGTCCGAGCTCCTTCTTGCTTCCGCCTTTGAGGATCGGCGGGAGCTTGGTGCTTTCGTCGCCCTTGCGGTGGAGTGGTGCCGTAAGGCGCAGCAGTTGGTCTTGGATGTTGCTCTGGCACGCTTCGAGCATTTTCTTGTAAATGGCGTTTTTCGCGGTCGCAATCGGCGGCGGGTACAAGCGGACAAAGTCGACGAGCTCTTCGCCGTCCCACTGGGGGGCATAGTCGAAGACGCCTTTCGTGTACTTGGCCTGCAAGCTCTTGTGGAGCTCGTCTTGGTTGTGTTCGAACTTTTGCACGATGAGCGGGACGTCCTTGCACTTTTCCGGGTTCATGTCCGAGTAGAACGCGAGAAGGGCCTTTGTGAGATCGTCGCGCGACATGGGCGGCGAGGACGCGGCTGGCATCGTGGTTGTCTCGGGCCCATCGCCGTCTTGATTGTTGTCGACGTCGGGCGCTCTCTCACCGCCGTAGAGGCGCTGCTGGAGGTGTTTGGCCTGCGTGCTCTCGTAGTTGGCCTTGTCGTCACCCGAGATTTGCATGATATCGAGCGTTTGGTTGAGAAGCCGCTCCTTGATGTTCCAGTCGAGGGGCGAGTCGCAATGGAAGCTCGGCAAATGGTTGACCTCGAGGAGCCACGGCTTGAGGTGGTCGTCGACAAGCACGTCCATGCCAAGGACGGCAAAGCTTGAGGACGCGACGTTGGGGTGGTCGTCGGGCCGCTTGGGGAATTTTGCAAACGTGCTATGGTACTCGTGTGCGATCGTCGGCTGGACCGCAAGGATCGACTTGAGGCAAATGTCACCGATGCCTTCCCAGAGCGCATCCACTGCGGCTGCGGCGTGCGTCTCGCCGAGCCACGAGAGGAACCAGCGCAGCGACCGCTTGCTGCCTTGGCCATCGACAGCCTCGTCTTTGTTTTTCTCAAAGTTGTTGGAGCGTTTATTGATTGCATAGTTGGTGAGGTGCATGAACTTCTGCTCCATATTGGCCGCGTTCGGCGCCGTGTAGTCGGCCGTGCACATGCGGACGAGGCCGTCCTGGAAGAGGTACACCCGCAGCGGCGAGATCGACGAGATGAGCACGTAGATGCGCAGGTCAAACTTCTTGCCGCCAATGAGCAAGGGCGACGGCAAGTAGCGCTGCGCCACAAAGATGTCGGTCTTGCTCACGTCCTTGAGTTGTTTGGTGAGGAAGACGCCACGGCCTTGGCATGAGTGGTCGGGCTTGATGATGAACGCGCGCGACGACGTCCCGTCCGCGTTGAATTGCTGCGAGAATTCCGTGTAATCGAACGGCAAGATCCACGTCTTGGGGCAAAAGTCGTACTGGGCTGGAAAGAGTTTGGTCATGCGCTGGAAGTTGCGGGCGAGCTTCGACTTGCGCGCCAAGTTGGACATGCCAGGGAAATGGTTGACCTTCTGGAACGGTTGCATGTGCTTGAACGTATTGAGGAAGTCGGGCACGTCGATCCAGTGGAGGTTGCAGCTCGCAATCCCTGCCTTGTCGTCTTCGTCCGACACCATCTTCCACCCCCGGTCCTTTGCGATCTTCTTGATGACCTCGTACTTGGCCAGCGTCATGTTGATCTTGATCTTGCGCGGCTTCTTGGCCCGCTTCTCGGCCATCTTGGCGCTGATCGACTTGGTGGAGTGGCCTAAATTTAGGCGACGAATGCATAGCGTTTCATAGTAGCTCGCAGTTGTCGCAGCAGTTGCGGGATCGAGACAAGATGGAGACGCGTGAGATGGCGAGGACAGTACACCACAGGTCGAACAGGGTCAATGGGTTCTTGATCGTCGTCCTGCGAGGCTTGCACGCAAGGGCCAAAGTACCGAGATGCAAGCTGCAAGAAGGCGAGCAAGGAATGGATAATGCTGTCAAATGCTTCTGCCAGGAGTCGTTGATGCAGCGATATCTCGCTGCCGAGAGTTTCGGTATTAGCCCAGGACGAGCGACACTGAGGGTAGAGTCCGTCTAGCCATAAATTCCACAGATTCAAAGCAAAGGCGAGCGCGACCTGGTGAAAGGCTACAGGACCAGAGACTGCCAAGCGACCGGGTGTTTGAGCAGAGAAACCGGCGGCAGAAAAGGAATCGTCTGCATTGTCGTCGCTCGAGTCTTGAGCGCTGGTTGCTCGCCCGTATACCGTCCGAGCCATTTAGGTCACTGCGTAATATCCTGCTAACTTTAAACTGGTATTTGCTGTAGCATAGCCATGCTTTCCGATGGCATTTACGACAGTTGAGGAACCTCGTCAGGTGCTTGATGGACCTCTTCCTCCACCCCTAGTACTGGTACGCAGCTTGGTGGGTCGACGGTGTTTCCACTTGGGACTTTGCCGAATGTCGTTGCGCGAAATTCGGCATTTTGGCGGCGCCGGACTGGTGCGCAATACATTGGGTGGCGCGTAGAATTCGGCAAAGTCCGAATTGGATGGCGTATAAATAAATTGCGGTAAACCACACAACCCAATTTGTCTCTCCTTTGTATGCAAGGAGGCGATCGCCGCTGAGCTCGGTCCGTTCTCGTCGCAGTTGATCCAAGCAGTACCTCAGCAGACCATGGCATCTCCCGCCGAGCCCATCAAGTCCTTGTCCGACAGCGGCAGCAACAGCTCGTCCGACGGCAGCGACAGCGACAGCTCGTCGTCCAGCGGCTCGTCGTCGTCGTCCGAGTCGGAGGCCGAGGACAACGCATCGGAGGCCGCGCCATCGGCCGCGCGCGCCGTACCTGACGCCAAGCCCGTCATGAGCACGTCGCCGGAAGCCGCTATGCCCAACCGGAAC
>NW_012156432.1:97893-120727 GCF_000151545.1 Saprolegnia parasitica CBS 223.65
GACGGTGACTGCTTCCAGCGCACCTGGGGGATCCCCGCCGCCCGACGCCGATCCGGCCGACCTCCTCGCCGGTACCTACACGGCCCGTCCTGTCGTCTCTCTCATTTGCTGTAGATGCGCGCACGAATCCCAAGATCGTCCGCACCATCCACAAGGCGCTGCAGCGGTACGGCGACCTCACGGACGCTCCGGGCTGCAACGAAGATCCCAGTACGTTCTGCGACGAGCTGCGGCAGCCCAACTACATTGTGCGCGCCAAGCTCTGCAACAGTCTCAAGCTGCCAGACGACATCATTCAAACCGTATCGAACGAGATTGTCAGTCTCTGCCACGCCAATCTCTCGGAGGAAAACGTCAAGTTTGGCGACGTCGACATCAAGCCCGCGGCGCTCATCGAGCGTCTCCAGGAGAACCTCAAGCTCCGCGTCGCGGTCCAGCGGGCGCTGAAAAAATCGGGCAACCCAAGCCAAGGGTATGTCGTCGCTCATCTGAGGATGATCCCGTGTCTTATATCACGATGGCTAGTGCGTATGGGCTCGCGACCTCGCGCCGCGACCTCGTCGATCTCGGCATTGAGCAAATGCCCGCGTGGGGCTACGTCGAGAAGGAGTGCGACTGGTCGCCAGCCAAGGACCGCGCACTGCTGCTTGGCGTGTACATCCACGGCGTCGGGTACTGGGAAGACATTCTCGGCGACGCCAAGCTCGCGTTCGAGAAGCATCGCGTGCTGACCGGCACACGCCTCAAGGGCCGCGCCGAGGACCTTTTGCGCAAGCTGCCGTCGCCGTCGGGCAAGCCGCTCGCAACGTCGTCGACGTCGGACTCGATCCGTCGCGAGCACGTGGCCCAGCAGCCGACGCCATCGTTTGGCGGGAAGCAACTGCGCGTGCTGCCGCCAGCGCCGGTCGAAAGCGAAGAGGAGGGCGAGATCTCGGCCGATGACGAGACGACCAGTGGTGCCAACACGATCATGCCACGGTACGGCGGCAAGAACATTCGCATCATGCCGCCCCAAAAGCCCACGAAGGTGCTTCTGACGTCCGAGCAGCTCGTCGACAAGTGGGATCCTAAAGCGCTTCTCAAGGACGTCAAGGTGACGCTCAAGAAGGTGCAGAAGATCTCGTCGTGGGGCGAAGACCACAGCGACGACGTGCTCGTCGAGAAAGTGAGCAAGTACCTTGTCGAGATTGGCCACGTCATCGACAGCCTCGTGTGTCGCGAAGACGACATGGCCATGGACGAGCTCGCGACCTGTCTCTGGGAGTACGCGGCGACGTTCACGCCGTTTTCCGCGCTGCACTTTGAGCGCCTCTACGACGACATGGTGGCGGACGCGAGCCACAGCCGCCGATAAGACAACCAAGAAGACGGCAAAGAAGCTAGCGCGTTGCATCTCGAAAAGATAAATTATTATAAAATACCAATGTCGCCTACGCACGGCGCGGTCGCTTGGCATCCGGCGCCGAAGGCGCATCGGCGGGTCGGCGGCGCGACGCACCGACGGCGGGCCAGTTGAGGAACGCGTCGACCGCAAACGAGGCAAACGGCCCGTGGACACCGCAGTGGTTGAGGACGCGCTCGAGGGCTGTGGCGGTCGGAGTTGTCGCATCCACGAGCAACGCGCGCAGGTCCGTCACAAACTGGCGCGCCATGTGCCCGAGAAACTCGACGACCGTGTCCATGAACGCCACCGCCGAGGCGTGGGTCGGCGACGTCGTGACGGTCGTCGCGCGAATGCAGAGGTGGATGAGCTCCGGAATGAACGGCGAGACGCGCTCGACGAGCTCCGAGAGCACGTTCGAGCGGAAGACCGGGGATGGAAACCGCGGGCCGCGCCCGACCGCATCACGGAGTGCGTTGATAAAGCGTGTCGACCACTCGCGGTTGCTGCCGGGCGCCATCGGAGGCATCTCGGGGCCTTCCAGCATGCGCGAACCAATGCGACGGAGGAGCGCTTGGAGGCTCGCGCGCTGGCCGTTCAGAATGCCGTAGAGCTCGAGCGCGGGGACCTCGGCCATGAGGAACTGCGCAAAGCCCTCAAAGTCCCACTGCGGCGAGGTCGATGGCGCAGCGGCCGGGGCAGGCGGTGCGGCAGCAGGCTCTTGCGGGGCCGCAGTCGTCGTCGGCTGAAGCATCGGGATCACTTGCCAGATCGGAATCGTCGCTTCGAATTCAAAATGGTCGTGGTCCGCACCTTCGGGGAGGCTCTCGCGAAGCTGCTGAAGGAGCCCGGCCGGTAGCGGGATCTGCGCCTGTACAATGCTTGGACCGTTCGTGCTACCATTGGCATCGCCACCGCCAAGTTGGTTCATCATGATCGAGTACAGCTGCGACATGCGCTGCGCCCGCGTCGTTTCGTCGGTCGGCGTACTCTCGTTTGGCTGCACTTCTGGTGCGGTGGGCTGGTCAGCCGACGCCGGGTTGAAGGCGTCCGTGCTGTGGAAGCGCAGAAAGAGACGGCGACTCATGAGCGCAAGCAGCTTGCAGAGATCGCCAAACGCTTGGAGCGTCTCGATAGCGCGTACAAACGGCACCACCAACGGCCCTTGGGCGGTGCGATCGTCGCGGAGCGCATGGAGCAGCTGCAAGGTGGTCGGGATGTGCGCCAGTTGCGGCTGGAAGCGCTCGAGCAGCGCCACATACGACGCGAGTTGGTCTCGAAGCGTCTCAAAGTCGGCGTCGTTCAGCGCCGGAATGTTCGTGGCTTCGGTCACGCTCGCCGGAAAGGCAGTTGCTACAGCACGATCGCACCATGCGCCTCGATGTGATGACCACAAAAGTACCTGCGTTGTCCAAGTACTGCGAGATCGTGCGCAGCGTGCTCTCAAGGCGGCTGGCGCGGGAGCGGTTGCTTGAAGCACGTCGGACGACCCGCTCGAGGGGTGACGCGTTCACAGTGCGACCGCGCGGCCGCGGGGCTTCTTGCGGTGCTTGCGCCGGTTCCGGTGGCGCCACTTCACCGTTCTCGTCGTGCAGTCCCTGCACTGTGCTCATGATGTTGGAGAGGATCGACTGCAAGAAGGGCATGCCCCGCTGGCCTTCCGGGAGCGTGATCGTTGCCCCATGAGGACGCGGTTCATCGGCAATCCACCAGTGTTCGCCGACGGGTTGAGCAGCGACGGATCCGGTTCATCGTTCGTCGATGAGGTGCTGCTCGCGGTCGGCGACGGCGTCGGCGCCCGCTGTGGCGCTTGCTCAGGCGTGGCCACTGCTTGTTCCGCGTCCAAAGGCCGGATTACGAGGTGCAACGTGTGTCCATCTTCAAGCGCATAGAACGCCAGATCGCGCTCGTTCTTGAGAACTTTGCCGCGGAAGATGAGGCGCTGGCGGTCCGAGACGACGCCTGTCTCGTCCTCGATCTTGCGCTTGAGCTGTGGCACGGACGACGACGCGAGGAGGGTCACGCGGAAGACGCGGTGGTCGAGGGTCTTGACGTTGAGGTCGATGCTGCCTGCGGTCGAGGCCGACGCATGTCCCTCGGCCTGGGTTCCTTCGCCAGCATCTTCATGCGTCGTCGGTCGGTCGTTCATGCTGCGCTCGGCGTCGTGCTGCGGCTCCTGCTGTCTTCCCCGTTGCAAGCGGAAAGAAAATCTCGGACCGCCGGCGCCGCGTTTTTTTAATTCAAAGAAATATATACCTGTTTGTATAGACCGTATGGCATTTTATTCCAAGCGACTGGCCGAGGGCGTTTTATTACAAATGTTTATGTTGCATACGTCAACCAAGGCAATGGACACGAATTCTTTTTATTGGATATCGCGTTGGGGATCTTTCTTGCATCGCGCTGGTCGTGGACGTCACCGATTGACTTATCCAGAAGCCTGGAAGAACCCCTGCGACGACGCACTTAGGTGCACATCGGCTCCTGTCTCGCTGCGAATAAATCCGAGTCGTCAAGGCTCTTCTACTATTCGCAAAGGACAAAATCAATTTGGATGTCCCTTGAGCTCGCGCGCCTTGGGTGTCATTCATGTGCGCAACGTGCCATCGCTGGCGGCAAAATGCTGTGTAACAAGGTGTGTCCCTGGACCTTCCAAGAAGCCTGTACCGATGGGTCGGTCTCGCTGAGGGGCTCGTAGAGGTGCGTAGCCCTGTCGACGACAAGGGTGGGAGGAGGGAATTTTTAAAAAGTGCCAGGAAGCGGTCACACACAGGGTCACACAGTATGTTCAACACGTTCAATATGGCGATGGCAATGCAGCCGTTGAAAGACCACGCAGCAAGAGCATCGACTCGGTCGTCTTGCCGCCAAGTCCACGGAAGAGCGTCCAAGTCGTGTTGGCAAGATCTCACGTCGGCCAATCAGACAGCACAGAATGTAGAATGCGCTCATCCAATCAATAGCGCGTATGCTGCGTGCACGGCCGCTCATTGGCGGAGCCTAAAATTCGAACCCGTTCACGCCTTTTCGAGAAATACCGAGCCGAGCTCACCTCCAGCCCACCAAGCAACTCGCCAACCGTAGCGAGAGTGAGCGACACAGGACGTCGCCGTCGCTAGATGGTGCGGTACAAGCCAGTGACAACGCCGCAAGCCTAAAGGCTATAAAGGCACTCGTGCATTCAACGACTTTGCCGAGGCAACGGAGGGAGCTAGCCGAGGATGATTACTCCGACACGCAGCGCTCCAGCGTGTGGTCTGAACGAGCGATGCAACTACTGGTTGTGGGCAGGTGTTCCGCCCTATCACATGCGCGGCGACAGGCGGTGGCAAGTGGCACATGCCGATTTTTACTTGGCGAAAGCGATGCTCCGGACATTCTATGGGCGCGCGACGCTGTCTGCCGACTGGAGCGGCGAGTACGAGGAGAAGTCGGCGGGCTGGTTCGAGCTCTTCCTCGACCTCATCATGGTCGCTGCCTGCTCCAACGTCGCCGAAGGCCTCAAGGAAGACGTGAGCGTCCATGGCCTCCTCCTCTTTGGTGCCATGAGCCTCGTGTACGTCTCGGTGTGGCACATGTATACGCTCTTCAACGCGCGCTACAGCGAGACGTCGCTGCTGCACTATCTCTTCCTGTACATGCTTCTCGTCGGCCTCGGCACAATGGTACTGTCGTCGGAGCCGTCACCGACCTTTACACTCGGCCTCATCGTCTTGCGCTCGTCGATCGTGCTGATGAAGCTCTCGGTCTATGGCTGCCTCCCGCGCGCACGTCCCAAGCTCCGTGTTGACGTTTCGCTGCAGCTTGTCTCGATCGCACTGCTGATTGCGAGCTTGCACCTGCCGCCGTCGTTCACGCTGCCGACATACCTTCTCGGCTTCGTGCTCGAATCGGTCATGCAGTTTGCATCCGCGGTCTGGCTCCGCTTTCGCACCGTGCACGTCCCACTCAACATTGACCACATGAACGAGCGCGAGGGCTGCCTCGTCATGGTCGCGCTCGGCGAGTCGGTCGTGAGCGCCGTCATCAACAGCCGCGACCTTGTGCTCACGCCGCGCTTCTACGTCGCCATGCAGCTCTCGCTCTTTGTGATCCTGTCGCTTGCGATCTACTACTTTTCGCTGCAGCCGCCGCGCGAGCTCCACGCACTGCGCCGGTCGTACGTCACGGGCTTTGTGTTCACGTACGTGCACTTTGCGCTCGTGCCGACCTTGCTCGTCGTTGGCGTCGGCACCAAGCTCGTGTCGGCGGCCGTCTTGGCCGACGAGTTGCTCGCGCCAACGTCCGTATGGCTCTTCTTTGGTGCGATCTCGGCTGCGATGACGCTCATGCTTGTGCTGCGTCTCCTGCATTTTGGCGGCCGCCAACCCGAAGCGACGGACCCGCCGTGCGTCAAGCGCATCAAGTACGCCTGGTGGAGCATCTTTGTCGTGTGGCCCCTTCTGCTCTTGGTATGCGCATACGCGTTGAGCTGGCAAGGACCCGTGGACCCGATCACCGCGCTCAGCGTCGCTGTTGCGTGCGTTGTCGTGTGGCTTGTGAGCGAGACGGCCATCATGCACCTTCTCGCCGCGACGGGCTACGGCGACATCCACCACCTTCGCACTGAAAAAAGCCCGCTGCTGTCGAGCTAGGCGGCAGACCTCGCATCAGACCATCAATGCAGGAGGTCTTTGCTTGAGTTTTGAAGTTGGAGCCGAGTGGCCTCGAGTCGGCGAGGCCATTCTGCCCTACCGGCCATTGACATGTTGGTCATAACACCAGCGTGTGTTGCACTACTAAGGTTGCTACAGTTGACCTCGGACCGCGTCCACGCAGCTCGCAATCGTACTGCAGCACTTATAGTTATAGCACATCACGAGCCCAGTCACCATGGAGCGGTGGCAGCACTACTCGGTAGCGCACCCAATGGCCTTGGTTTGCCTAACGTGGCGACCCCCCTGAGCAAGCATGGTGCCGGATGCCTCGGATGGTTCATTGAGGCCTCGGTATGACACGGAATGAACTGACGTCCGGTCTCGCTGCTTGATGGACGAAAGTGCGAGAGAGGTCTGGGATTTCTACAAATATTTGTAGTGTGAAATTCGAATCGACAGGAACTGGCGCCTGGTGCTGCCACGTATGGCCTGCGACACGGCGTTGCCTCGCGGTATCTCATTGGCGAGGCGGCGTGGGTGGCGCAGAAGCTCAATTCCGAGATGGAGTTGCGCACGTTCCATAGCCGCCCGCGCCTCTCGGCCGACTGGAGCGGCGAGTACGAAGAGAAATCTTCCGAGTGGTTCGAGCTCTTCTTGGACCTTGTGCTCGTCGCGGCCTGCGCCAACGTGGCCGAGAAGCTCAAAGACGAGTTCACGCTCGAAGGCTTCATCGCGTTCGGCCTCATGACGAGCTTGTACGTCACGAGCTGGCATTGGTACGCGCACTTCCACGGCCGCTTTAGCGAGTCGTCGCTCGCACACTACGCGCTGCTATTCATCCTCCTCGCCAACGTGGCCGAGAAGCTCAAAGACGACTTCACGCTCGGCGGCTTCATCGCGTTCGGCCTCATGACGAGCTTGTACGTCACGAGTTGGCATTGGTACGCGCACTTCCACGGCCGCTTCAGCGAGTCGTCGCTCGCGCACTACGCGCTGCTGTTCATCCTCCTCGGCGGTCTTGGCACCATGGTGCTGGCAAGCGAGCCCGGCCGGCACTTTTCGATCGGCCTGCTCCTCGTGCGCGTCGCGCTGCTCTTGATGAACGCCGCCGTCTACCGCGTGCTGCCTGCATCGCGGGACCGTCTCCGCGTCGACATGGCGATCCTCGCGTGCAGCTGCACCGTGCTCCTGCTCGCAATCGCCCGTCCGACGTGCAGCTCCAGCGCGTACGGGGTCCTGCTGGTGCTCGAGATTGTCGTGCTCTACGCAAGTCGCATTCGACACTGGTGTGTCGCGCCAGGCGATGGTATCCCGGTCAACGTCGAGCACATGACCGATCGCGAAGGCTCGCTGGTGCTTGTCGCGCTCGGCGAAGCTGTCGTGAGCGCCGTGATCAACAGCCGCCACGTGTCGTCGCCGCTCCCAAGCCGCTTCTACGTCATGATGCTGCTCTCGATGCTCGTCAACTTTGCCCTCGCGCTCTTTTACTTTGCGGTCAAACCGCCGCGGACGATGCACGCGGTGCACCAGTCGGTGCGGCGCGCGTCCTTGTTCACGTTTCTCCACGTGCTGCTGCTCCCGACCATCTTGGCGCTGGGCGTCAGCATGAAGTTCATTGCGGAAGCGGTCCTGCGGAATGAAAGGCTCGACGGTGCGGTTGTGTGGCTGCTCTTTGGCGCCATGGCACTCTGCATGGTGTGGATCTTTCTGCTGCGCGGACTGCACTATTGGGGCGCACAGCCTGCGACGACGGATCGGCACAATGTGAAGCGCATCATCCATTGCTGGTGGGCCCTCATGGTGGGCTGGCCGCTTCTCCCGCTTGCAAGCGGCCAAGTGCTCATGGTGATGGCCCCGCGCGGTGTCGACCCGCTCGTCGCCTTGGGCGCGGCCGCGGCCTGTGTTCTCTTTTGGATCTTTTCGGAAACTGCGATCATGAATCATCTGGCCGCGCTCAGTGAAGCGACAGGACTTCGAACCCCGGAGCTCTCGCCGCTCGTACTTCGGGTCAAATCGTCGCGTAACGAAATGAACTGAGTTTTGAGACTACTGCAGTACATGGCACAACCGTGTGGGTCGTTGCATCAATTTCCGCGTCGTGACCAAGGGAATAAAAACCAACATGGGTTGTACTATGGTCGATTGGACATGCCGCGATAGCATGCCTCCGTGCAAACAAAAGGCTTCAGAACAACCCGATGGACTCGTAAGCTTCTCTAGTGCTTGCTTGGTTGACCATCATTGGTAGAAGCAAGCACACGATGCTGGTTTGGCTTTGACAGGTTCGCCTTGATGTTGGAATCGGCAGAGACACACCATGATAGGCAACGCTGATTGGTCCATTTCGATTTGTTTCGTGCACAGCGATTGGGTAATTTTCCAATTGGCCGTAGGATGCGCGCTGGAGTTGGCGACCTCACGGACCTCGGCGTCCTCGTCGGTGCTGCACCAGCGTCCGTGCTCATTGTCGGTGACGGCAACTTCTCCTACACATGCGCTCTCGCCCGGCATCTGCACGCCGAGCGCCAGCGCCGACCGCTGCCTCGCCTGCGCATCATAGCCACGTCACTCGACACGGCGGACGAGCTCGCACGCATGTACCCTGGCTCGGCCGCCAAGCTGGCCGAGATCCGCGACCACGACATCACGGTGCTCCATGACTTTAACGCGACCAAGCTCGAAACGTACAAAGACTTGCTGGGTCCTGAGCCATTTGACCGGATCGTGTTCAACTTTCCGCACTACGCCGAGGGCGGCAACAAGCGCAACAAGATCAACAAGCACCGACAGCTCCTCACGCAGTTCTTTCATAGCTGCCATCACGTGCTCGCTCCCCACGGGCAAATTTGGGTCACCCTCTGTGCGGGCCAAGGTGGCACGCCGGCCGAGACCATCGTCCGCGCCTTTGGGGACACGTGGCAGGTCGCGCAGTGCGCCGCGAGCGCCGGCTTTCTCCTCTACGACGTCCACGAAGCGCCAGTTGACGCACTTTTTCAGCTCGGCTACAACAGCGTCGGCCACCGCCTCCAAGAAAAGGCCTTTCGGACGCACGCCGGGCTCACGCATGTGTTTTGCGGCGACGCGATCGGCCACAGCGCGTGCTTTCCGCTCATGTGGACGCGCGACATTAGCTTCTGGATCAACGACGGCTTCTCGGACGCCAAGTTGTCGCCTGTATTGCAGACGATCTTTGGCCCGCAGGTCGAGATTGCGTTTCTCAAGATTGACGACTACGTGAGCGACGCCGGGCGACTCGCGTACGGCTACCGCCTCACGTTGTCGTCGTCCGTCTTTGCGCTCTCGAAAGAATACGTCAACGCCAAGTGCGACGAGGTGGTGGATCTCCTCGATACGAAAGTCTGGTAGACGTCATCGTGGACCTCAAGGAACACGTCGACCGCCCGTGTGTCGAGCCATCAACTTTGAGGCGCTACCTGTCTGCAGGAAGCCATTTTGCTAGGTTGCCAGGTCGCGTGAGAAAAAAAGACTTGGTGGTTGCGAAGTGTTTTCCGCCTGGTCTTGTAGTACGTTTCTTGATGTCGGAACTAGGATAGCCAACACTCTTCTGTCCTCCCGTTGACATCACAGGTGTAGTTGGAGTCGTTGGAGTCGTGGTTGTAGCGATGGTGCTCTATTATTGTTTTCATGGGCGATTTTAGCAACAGAAGTAGCGCTCATGGCATACGAGGGTCTCCTGCAATAAGAAATGTAGGAAGTGCAACACGACGTGAAAAGTCGTGTTGAGGATTAATTAACGGAAATGGGGATTATTCTTCTGGGCGTCCGAAGCGTGGCGCTCAAACGTTTCGAGTCCCTCCTGAAAAACGGATTTGGCGTCGGGGCAGTCTGCAAAGTCATTGGGCTTCAACGCGTCGATGGTTGCGCAAAGATTGCCGTAACAATACGGCACGTGAGCACGGCTGTTGCGGCGGGAAACAGCAGAGTCCCAAGCCGGGTTCAAATGGGCATACTTGGACGTCTGGTTGGACATCTTGGTCTTTGTATTGGCCGTGTTGCTCTCATCCTTGCTCGTCGACTTGCGGTTCTTGACCTTGGACTTGCCGTACGTGTTTTTTTCCGCTGCTCGGCGGCGACGCGGTCGGCTCAAAGCCGACAATAAACTTGCGGTACTTGACGGCAAACTCACCGAGCTCGTCGAGCTTGCGCTCGTGCTCGAGCGCTTCACAAGACGCGCGTGAGTCCTTCAAGTCTTTCTCGAGCGTTGCAATCCGTGTCTTGTAGGCCTTGACATCAGCATAGTAGGTCTTGGCATCCTTCTCCATGGCTTTCTTGGCATCGCGGAGTTGAGCGTTCGACATACGCACGTGCTCGTCGAGCTCTGCATCGCAAGCTTCAACCTTGGTCGCGTCAAACGTGACGGTAAAGGTCGTCGCGACGCCCGGATCCGACTCGTCGCCGAGCGAGTCGACGACACTGAGGACCTTCGGGAGCCGTCGAAGCCCAAGCTTCTCTTTCAGCACCTTGGGCCAGTCGACCGGGTCGCGGAAGTTGCAGTAGAAGCTGAAGGGATCTTGGGGCTTGGGTGTCTCGGGCTCGTGGCGAGCGACCACCAGCACCCGGCCGCTCGCGCTAGTGAACGAGGAGAAGCGCGAGAAGTACGACCGGCCCGGCGGCGCGCGACGCAGAGCCGAGACGACGTGCATACCGACAAGAGCCTTGATGGTCGGACTGCAACGCGAAAAATGCAGTATCAAGTCGAATCGAAATAGGGAGGTAAACGTAGACCTCTACTATTTAATATCGCGGAGAAGGCATATTTAGATAATAGAAATATTTTTGAACAATCTACCTTCTTGTATATAAATGGGAATCTAATGAGGAGGATAGGACGAAAAAATATGGCGCCTAAAACCTCTATTAAGGCATGGCGACCACGTCTGTGCTGTTTGCTGAGATAGCGAGATTTTAGCGAGATTTTGCGCGCCAAAATCGCCGCTGCCTCGTTCGTTGCGATGGACTGTTATTGCTCACGATGTATACTAGTATATATTGATGACGACATGTAGTGCAATGATGCTGTGCAACAACAAAGAGCAATTAGTGGACCATCCAGACATATATTACGGTAGCTACCTAGTTTCAATGTTTCAACTTAACGATGTATCGATGACGTGTTTCATGTAAATGTAACATGTATTAATACCTTGGGTGCATATGTTAGAGTTACAATCACAAGCTTACCGGTTCCGGTAATGTACAGTATTCAAGCAATCCGCGGGTCCACCTAAAAAGGCGGTAGCCCGTTTCATCCCTTTTGTATGCATGAGTGGCGCTCTGGCCCCGAAGGAAAGTAAGTACCAAGTGTGAACGTAAATGCGCCTCGTTGGACCTTTTAAAGCAGCGAGAATCGCTTCTGAGCCTCGGTGGCAAAGCGCTCAAACTCCTCGAGCCCTGCTTGAAAGACGAGCTTGGCGTCGGGTTGATCCGGAAAATCATCTGGTGTCAGCTTGGCGATGATCTCGCAGAGCTTCGTGTAGCGGTAGGGACGAAAGACCCATTCGTTGCTTGGACGCACAGTAGGTACCAGAGAGTGACCGTTGGCGTGCTTCGATGACTTCTTGCTCTTCTTCGACTTGCGTTTCTTCCCTGCGCTCACCGTCGGCGCACGTGGCTGCGAGGCGATCTTAAACTCGCAGTATCGAACGGCAAAGTCGCCGAGCTCGTCGAGATCGCGCTCGTGCTCGAGCGCTGCCCATCTCTCGCGCAAGTCCTTTGCATCTCTCAAAAGGATTGCCATCTCTGCATCGCGAGCCTTGATGTGTGCATCACGAATCTGGCCGTTCTTCTTGAAAGCAGCCATGAGCTCGTTGTAGCGTCTTTCCTGTTCCTGAAAGTACGCCTTGGTGTCCATGAGCTTGTCGTACGAAATGTTGAAGGTCGCTGGGACGCCCGGATCCGACTCGCCACTGAACGAGCTAAAGACGCTGAGGACCTTCGGGGTCCGTGGGAGTCCCAGCTCGTCTTGGAGCACAAGGGGCCAGTCGATCGGGTTGCTGTAGTGGAAGTAAAAGCGGTCCGGTGCTTCTGGCGCTAGCTTGTGCCGGGCGACCACGAGCGCAAGTGGGCGAGAGCTGGGGATCGAGAAGAAGCGGCGCGGGAGAAGCGACCCGTGCTGCGAAGTGTGGCGAAGAGCTGAGAGGATGCTCATGACAGAAAGGTCTCGATGTCGGATCTCAACTGACGCTCTAGAACACCTCTCGCAATGTATATTCTTTTTCTGACGGGGCAACGGCGTGAACATCCATCAACTCAATTCCAGCTTGACGACCTGTAAAATCAACAGAACGCGTTGGTCGCAGACGACCGTCGCTGTTCTGTTGCTGTTGACTTTTGAACGTATCATAACTACTGTACTCTACTGTGCAAACTAGGGTGAATCCCGTGTTTTCTTGGGGCAGGAGCTCTTTGGTCGAGGTTTCGCATTGGGGTAGCGTGCAATCTAGCGGTGGGATCGTGTACTGCGTGTGTCGTAGTTTGGACTCGTCGGTGTACGGAATCATGTGCATTTGCGTGCAACGTTCAACGTACCCTGCCCCACACCTCGTGTTTTCTTGGGGCAGGGCGTGGTTGATCTTTGTGGTTTAGATAGGGCCGGTGGGCCATCTAGCGGTCTTTCGGCGTCGCATGCGCAGTAGTTTCGTTTGTGTAGAAGGTATGTGCAGGGTGCAGTGGAATCTTTTGGTTTCAGTTTGGTATCGGGGCAGCGTGCAATCTAGCGGTGCGTCGGTGTCGTAGCATGGACTGAGTGGATGCCATCAATCATCGGTGTTCGCTTTCATGTACCATTCAGCACACCCTGCCCAATGCAGAAACGCATTCACATGGCAAATGTGTGATGGGCGCGTGCGCCGAAAGCGACCTCCGCTTCGCTGCGGTGCGCCGAACGGCGTCGAATCAGCTATGTACTCGGCCCGGCCCAGCTATTCTACCCGTCTCGTGATGCAGTGCCATAATTTCGTCGCTCCGTCGCAGGCCGTCCTACACGCGCGATTTCCCAGAAAGTGCAGCACGATAGACAATCATCCAAGCCGTCGGCAGCAAACTAACATCGCAGCTCCTTGGTTCCTTCCAGTGGGTTCCTTCCATCGCAGTCGCTGGTGCCGCGGCGCTCGCAGCTTGGCGCTGCCGCGACTCCCGCACGCGCTGGTCGCCCAACACTGGCGTCCCAACATGACCGGAGCTTTTGCTCTGCGCCTTCGCGCTACACTCGTGGTTGGCGCATCGATGCCAAACGCACTCGCAACGCGCGCACACGGCATATATAAGCGCCTCTTTACCATGACCACCATCATTAACCGCCTCTCTGCGCCGCGCCGCCACATCGTGGCCGAGCGCGCGCACACTATCCTAACACGAAGCCGTGCACCATCGGAGGTGCCCACGCTACGGTCGTGGTTGGCGCATCAATGCCACATGCACTTGCTCTGCTCGCACATGGTCTATGCCCCAACCGCGCTACCGCGCGCTATCCATCCACCGCCGGATGCAAGCGCGCGAACACATCCTACCGCGCTGCCGTGCACGACCGCAGGTGCGCACGCTACACTCGTGGTTGGCGCTTCGCGCATCCATGCCAAAAGCACTCGCTACGCTTGCACATGCCATATGCCGTTACCGCGCTACCGCGCGGAATCCAGCTATCGCGGGATGCACTCGCTTCGCTCGTGGCGCGCTGCGCGCGGATCAGGTCCGATTAAGTGCGATATGATAATACTACAAACACCAAAGGCATATGCCACAACCGCGCTACCGCGTGGACTCTGGCTACCACCAGATGCACTCGCTACGCTCGTGGTGTGCGCTACCGCGCACGACCCGGCTGCGCCGGGTGCACTCGCTTCGCTCGTGGCGCGCTGCGCGCGGTTCCCTTAAGTACGGATGCGCACTTGTAACGTTGCTACAAACACCAAGTCAAAAAGTGTGACTTTAACAGGCCAGACGTACTTAACCGAATGTGACCCTTCCCGACGCGCTACGCGCGTCAAAACACATTATTTAGAGCTCCAATAACGTTGCCGTGCTAGCGCACGGGCCCGGCTACCGCCGGGTGCCCTCGCTGCGCTCGTGCCGCGCTTCGCGCAAAAAAGTCCTTATTCAATTAATAGATAGACAATCCAACGAGCAATGTGCTGGAATGCTTTGCCGTTCGTTGCCACGGTAGTCTTTGACCCTGTCATCGTTGTTTTCGCACAAGAGAACTCGTGCGCGTCGCACTTCTGGGTCGTTTTCGGACGCCACAGGCTGTCAAGTCACTCAACAGCCTGTGGCGACCAGAAGAAAGACGCAACTCGAGTCCCTCTCCTGGTCGCCGCCCTCGTCTTTGCTCGGATGGAGTGTGTTGAGAAGTTCCTTTTGCTTGATTTGAGATGGAGAGGACCGCTTGCCGAGGTACGAGGCGAAACAGTAGTAGAGCACAAGAGCGACTCGGTGCGGGCGGCCATGTCCTTGACATAGACGTACTAGTACAGTAGAGCTCGTACTCCCACATGCTGCCCATGATGCGCTGGGACAAGCTGCCGCAGTCCAGAGATGGCAAGTTGTTGGGCCACTTCTCAACGGCATCATTTTGCGCCTGCCGAGCTGGAATTTCAAGCGTGCCTTTGCAGAGGACGCATGCGTGTTATATGCAGCTGCCCAGCGCTCGTAATCGAGCTTGTGCATACGCGTCGTGTTCTGACATGGTGTGCAGTTATCGACGCCTCTGGATGACGCTCGGCTGCCGTTGATGGTCGATGTCGCAGTGGTGCGGCCACCTCGTCGATTGTGACGAGCTGGGCTGGTCAATGCTTGTGCCAGCTGCAGACAATCCTTTTCAAGAAATGAGCCAAAGCGCGCGTTCTGGGTACCATATATCTCAGACTTGGCGCCTTTATGACCCCCGTGCGGTAGCCACGATACCACCTCGCGTCGTGGAGTTTGGATTTTGTACGCAATATGGAATAGATATACAAAGTATTTTCATTTTTATTGGAATCCACTATATAAAAGAGTGCTTTTGTAAGGCTGAGCTGAATGGCAAACCAAAATCCGATATGGACTTTTAGTCAGAGTTGGGTGCGCCTCGGATTGGCGCGGCCTGTCTATCACACTTCAAGTCGCGGTCACTTCCAAAGATTCCACGCGCATGCAACGTCGCAGCAGCCGGTCTTTTGTGCCCATGCTGACAATGCTGGCAATGCTGGCAATGCTGGCGGCGGCCGCAAACACCACCAGCTCACTCCCGACAACGTCGCCAGTGACTGGAGTGCCGTCCACAACGGCGCCTTTAACAGCAACCAGCAGCGCAGTACCAACGTCCAATACTGCCGCGACGACCACCGTCCCGCCGACCGCGACCGTGACTGTCGTGACGGGTACGCCTCCGAGCTCAACGCGTGCAGTGACTCCTCACGTGGCGTAGACCCCAACGCGACGCTCCACACAACGCTAACCTTTACGCTCGGCGCAATTTGCGGCATTCTCCTCGTCGTCATCGTCCTTTTCTTCGTCAAGCGCAAGCGCGAGCGCCGAACACTTGGCCACGACAGCCACGGACTCTCGCCAAGTTTTCTCTCGGTCGAAACGCCGCTGCCCGCGCGATCGTCGTATAAGTCGACGGTCTCGACACCCAAGGTCGCCGTGCTAGGGCCCTGCGCGGACGAATTCGACATGGACGTCGCCGCGCAATTCGAGGCGCACCCGCGGGACTTGGACCTCCACGAGATCGACAGCCCGTACTATGTGTCGGACTCGTCGAGTGGGAGGCGGAGCTCGTCCGACCTCGGGTCCATGGACTCGACGCGTTTCGAGGAAATGGTGCGCATGAAGATCAACCTTTTTTAAGCCGCCCGCGGCAAGCGGTGTGTCTATTTAATTATGTCAAGTTGAACGTTCACTAGATACCATTCTCGTGAACTCGAGTCGCGTGCTGGGATGACGGGCAGTAGTTATATCAGATGCAAGCGACGGCGTTCGGACCGCTCGACAGACCAAGCTACTACAACTAGAAATAATCAACTAGTATACAGACTGCACGAGACGCGTGATTGTTCGATATCTCGTCACATCAGTCAGCCCTCCGCCCTGCGACTTGTATCGGATCGTGTGGCATGTGCCGAAAATAGTTTCATTGGTCGATCGTCCAGCACGATCGGTGATTGGACAAAATGCGCTGCGTTGCACGTTCGACCGCCATGGCGCGCTTCAGCGGCCACATCTACGACTTTGTCGCGTGGGAGGCAACGCTGATGGCGATGCTCGCCAAGCGCCAGCGCGACGTCGAGGTCGTATTTGCCCAGAAAGGCCTGGCTGCGCCTGCTGTCTCGTACATTGAGCTGCTCACGACGCCCGAGCCGCCGCCGTCCCGCGTGCAATCCGTTCTGATCACAGACCTGCGCAAGACATTGTTCGCGAGCTTGCCGTCGGCGTTTGTGGCCGAGTGCCTCTCGAAGGACATGCCCATGCACAAGCTGTGGGCGGCGGTCGTTGACGAGTACCATCCGTCGTCGCACGCGCCCATGGAGCGCGTCCTCGCCGACTTGTTTGATGACGTGTTTGACGCAAACTTTGACTGCATCCACGAGCTCCTCCAGCGCATGCACAGCATCGTCAGGAGCGTCAACGACTACACGCGGCGCACGCGCGGCCGCGCGCTCCTCACGGACGAACTCGTGCTCGAGCGATTGCTGCTTGCGCTGCCAAAGGCCTGCGCCGACCTTGTGCCACCCGGTGCCGTCAATCTCGACGCGTTCGGACAGCGACTCGTTGAGAAATACGGAGATATGCCCCGCAGCGACATTTTGGTGTCGTACGAAGGCGACCCGCCATTGGCCCAGCAAGGCATCCCGACCCGAGACCGCCTCTTTGCTGCTAAGACGCCACCATCAACGAAATCCTTGCTGCCGATCAAGCGCAAGTGCGCATCGCTCGACTCGGACGTCGCGCCCAAAAAAGCGTGCTGTCTCTAGAGAGATCGTCTTGGTTGTGCTACGAGATAGTATGGTGGTATGTTCATCAATGGAATGCGTTCGTGATAATGGATCGATGTGTTCTTCGTCACAGGTAGTAATGGCGCCGTCCTTGCGACCGATGGTAGTACCGCGCGCAGGTGCGTTCGGTCGGTGGGTGCGACGTCGCTGGTTGTGTGTGTCCAAGTGTATACTGGAGGCAAAGGGGACAACATCGCAGGGTTCGGTCAGCACGACCGTTGCAGTGAGCCCGCGCTGTCATCGACTGACGCGCCGACATACAGGCGTAGAAGCCCAGGTAGAAGCCTGCGGCTTGCGGGGCGTGGCACTCGCGTCCATTACAGACGCCACGATATACGCTATTCTTGAGTTTGAGCCCGCGGTATACAAAACGTGGTATGTTTTTTCGATGCGACGCCAATCGAGACTCGGTTTGAGAAAAATCCATGCACCGCGTCAATCATGGCACGGATCAGGCTCACGCAGTCTGCACGGTGCTCTCATTTCGGATCAAGTCGGCAAGATGACAAAGCTCCTTGGACTGCTGGCTGCCTGCGCTGCACTGGCCGCCGGCCAAGGCAACGACACGGAGCCGCCGACGACGCTCTTGCTCGAGCCGACCACGATGACGCCGACACCGACGACGGTGCTGCTCAACACGAACCTCGGTGCCAACGACGACGACACCGCTGGAAACACCGACCACGACGCCGACAACGACGCCCATTGCCACTGCAACGCCACGACCGACGATGGCCCCGACGACCCTAGCCCCACAGCCCGAGACCGCGGACCCCGAACGTCCGGACACCGTGGGCCCGACGCTTGAGCCCAACACGTCGGCGCCAACGGCTACGATCCATGCGTCGAATAGCACAACTGTTCCCCTCCCCTCCGCCCAGCCAACGACGATGAGCATCATGCTGCCGACGACCACGACCCTTTCCACATCCGGTAGTTCCTCCAATCCCCGCGTTGCAGTGAGTACCATCTCATCGAATGGCTGCATAGAGGACGCCACTTCCATGCTCGGCGCAGGCGTGCTGTGGCCACTTGTGTGTGGTACCCTGGGGTGCGTGGTCGCAATCGCCTCTGTCCTCTGGGTGCGGCAGTCGCGGCGCGAGAAGCCACCGTCGCCAGTCGCGTCATCAGACTCGTCGGTCAGCTCCTACTTTAGCTTGCGCAACGGACCGAGCGACCTCGGAGCCACAAACGAGCTGCTCCGAAGCACCAACCCGATCTTCGATCTGATGGACTCGATGACGACGGACCCGCCGTTTGAGACGTGCACTGAATCGGCGTACTCGCTGAGCCCGTCGTTTGCGGGCGGCAACAGCATCTCGACGACGCACTCGACCTTGCTCAACAGCAGCTACTCGGAAGACATCTATTGCAGCGTGCTCTCGGACCGGTTGCTCTTGACCGGAGGCCCGTCCGAGCTTTTGGAAGAAGACGACGACGCGTCACCCCCCCAGCTTGGCGACGACGACCATTCGTCACTTTATGACGACGACGACGACAAGGAGGAGGATGACAGCAGCAGCAGTGCGATTGAAGTGCTGCACTCGGGCTACGGCGTCGATATGGCGGCGCTCCAAGAAACCTCGTCCCTGAGCCCGTACATGGACACGACACGCTTCCAGGCCATGCTCGACACACCCGTGTACCTCGGCCAGAACGACGTCTGACCTCTATTTAGTATTAGTACTTTTTCCATATTTCCTTTTGTCTATAAACAAACGTGCATACTTGAGACCTGACTTTACGCCATGTGAATGGAGCCGAAGCGATGTTTTAGTAGCAACAAGGTGTTGATTTGACAAGCGGAAAGAAGACTGTGGGCGCGTGTGCTGCAAAGCAGGCTGTTGGCATCCAACACGCGAAAGGGCCGTGGTTTAGATATATGTAATAGTTGAGCTATGGAATGGATAGAGCTCTTCGTTGGATCTCGTGGAGGTAATAGCCACAGAGCGCATCCATCCTCTTGCCGCGACGACACGACAAGCAGCGCTATTAACCCTTCCACTTCTGCAACAATCTTGACAACCAAACACTGGCTACATGACGCATGAGTGATTCGATGTTAGAGAATCAGAACACTATGTGTAGGTAGCAGAATCCTTGTCAGCTTCCTCGTTCCTAGCCAGGACACGGTACAGTACTGGATAGGTCGCGGGTCAATGATTCTGGTCATTACTGCTTGGATCCGGGCCATCGACACACACTGGTCGACACCTTGCACAGACGAGATTGGAGCGGCGTGCGGAGAAGCAGTCTCTCGCGTTGCAGCCTCGATACTCTTGACCAGCGAGCGACCAAGGATGTCGAGCACCCAGCGCGACCGTCTCCAGGACGTTGCGCGGAAGATACCGCGTGTCGCCGCGTATTCTTGGCTACCACGAGGCGTCAGGCGCCTGCAGCAGTAATGCGCGACGTCAAGCCCGTCCTCGGCCACCACAGGCTGCCACGTATACCTTTTGCACCGAAACTGTCCTCTCACGTTTCGAACTACCACTTGGTTTTGAAACTCCGTATTCGAAGTTCGCACGCTGTGTCTGATGTACATTAAATAGTGTAAGCATGCAAGTTGCGATTGGTTTGGAGCTAGGTGTTGTGCATGGGATGCGTAGATGGATTGCTGTGTCGTGCTTGGAGCAATACGAGGGTGGCCTCGCGCTATGACTTTGATTCGATGGTACATGCGCCCTCGCGACGGCAAGACTTGAAATAGAGTTAAATCGAAGTTCGAAGTTAGAACGCGTGGCATTTTCGAAGCCCTTGGCGCGTTCTGAACGTAGCCGGTTTGGTGGGTGTCCCAATGGCAAAGTCGCTGCCATTCCACGTCTCGCTGGCTAGTACAGAGTACTTCATGTTGCTCAAGACATCTTGGGCACTGTGCCTCCTCATTGCACTCGTCGCGGTCGTTGCCGATGCGCAGCGCGGCGCGACACCCATCGTTGTGCTCGGCATCCCAACGCACCTCGAAGGATTTGGTGCAAACGACAACAACAATAGCACCTCCAAGCCGTCTATCAACGATACCAATGCTCCGACGACGGCTCCGCCAAGCCCTTCGCCGAGCCCAAGTCCCTCACCGCCGAGCCCGACGCCGCCACCACCAAGCCCGTCACCGCCAGCTCCAACGCAGGCTCCGACACCGGCTCCGACGCAGGCTCCGACACCGGCTCCAGCGCCACCGAGTCCATCACCACCGGCACCGACTCCGTCTCCGCCAACGCGAGCTCCGTCGCCGCCTTCACCCAGTCCGACCCAGGCACCACCCAGTCCGTCGTCGCCACGCCCGAGTCCGTCCCCTTCCACGACGGCGCCAACGCAAGCGCCTTCACCTAACCCTTCACCAGCTCGCCCATCGGCGTCTCCAAGCGCCTCGCCGAGCCCATTGCCAAGCTCGTCTCCTGCTCCATCGAGCTCTACGAGCATCCCGACGGAGGCGCCGACAGACGCTCCGAGCCCCAGTTCATCGGACGCACCGAGTACGAGCCCGGCACCAACGTCGACCGACTCGCGCTCGGGTCCGACGTCAACTCCAGTGACGACGCCGATGGCTTCGAGCAAGACAATGAAGCCGTCGAATGCGACGCCGGAAGCCAACGCCGTGAGCCAGCAGTCGGGCAACGACAGTGGCAACGTGTCCAACATTCTCATCATCGTCTCGGCTGTCGTTGGCGTCGTTGCGATCCTCGGTGTCTTTGCGTTTTACGTTCACAAGAAGCGGCTCCAGCGCCTCACCGAAGACAAGTCGCCGCGGAGCTACCCGGGCTCGCCCGTCATGCAGACGATCCGCCACATTCCGCACAACCCGTACCCCGTGCAACAGCAGCAGCAGTCGTTTGCACCGCCACCGCCACCGCCATCCTCCTTGCCGATCCGCGACGACTCCGAGGTGCATTTGGGCCACTCGGTGAACACGGAGCAGCTTATGGAGAGCATGGACGACGGCTACTCGCTGAGCTCGTTCGGCGGGTCGTCGCACTATGGTCAAAGCAGCGGCAACTACAGCATCAGCAGCTCTTTTTGCATGGACTCTAGTCGCTTCCAAGACATGGTCCAATCGAAGGTCCACGTCGTGTAGAAGTTGTGACTATTTAAGGACCCATCGACGTACTATCAAGTTTGCTTACTCTGCTCCACGTGGCGCTAGTTATACATGCATCAAATATATTCGTGTCGTTCAAGGGGCTTCACGGCTCGTACGGCAGTGCCTTTGAACGAGTACACCACGCTCAATACGTTGTACGACTGGTACTCGCTACGTACAGCAGTCCCGACGATCGCCGTGGTGGACAATGTAAAGGTTAGCCACAGCTTTTGGCCACTGCGGCCTTTTCGCCACGCACGTGCGCACTCCCGGGATGCGATTCGAACGACCTGAGCAGGCCGCGGGGTGGTATGCCAAGTATGACATCTAGTGCTATTATTACTCTTGGCGACGCGAACGACTGCAGTCAATCATGAGCTCGCGCGCTGCCATTGCGTGCCCGCCCAACTGTAGCAGTACGTGGAATTGGTACGGTACAATTGGGTGCCCGGGGTCAAAAGTGGCCCGAGGTACACGTGCAAGAAGGTTCCCACGGCATTTGGAGGCGGTGGGTACACTCTCATTTCGCCATTCACAAGCACGCAAATACCAACGCAAACGATAGATTCATGACGTCGTGCAAGATGTCCATGGACAAAAGCGTGGAAGCGCGCGACGCTGCACTCTACCGTCGGAGGCCAACAACGTCTTTCTGCCACGACGGACGCCACATTGAAGCCGAGGTTATCTCAAGTGGTGCGCGACTGGCCCAGACCTACTCTCGAGCCAGATTGGTCGGCGAACGCCGAGATGCAGCAACGGCCACGTTGACGACAACACGTTGGACGACACGGAGCCAGCACGCCGGGTAAGTCCGCGAGGTGGCTTCTATTCTTCTATTACAGCAAGTGCCCGACGCATCTTGAGGTGCCTCTACGGCACTTGGACCACAGAGTATCAGGGCCGCGTCATCGCACAGAAATGAGAATGACCACCGTGCAAGGCGACCACGGTTTCCAAACAGCTGGCGCGAGACGCACCGTTCTTTTCGAGCCAACTTGTTGGTGTAGACAGGCGGTGCAAGCCAGAGCCTGTGCAATGCCAGCGCCGTTCCGTCGCACAGGCTGGTGACGTGCCACTCACCTTCTTGCGGTCCATGCGGCGCGTCCTCCTGCTCGCGCACGTCGCTGTCGCGCTGGCGGTGCGGCCTCCCGTACTCGGCGCCGCGATCTCGCTCCCGCCGACCAACGTCACGACGCTGCTGCCGCCCATCGATGGCACGATTCACTTCCCGCCCAATGCATCGACGCTCGCCCCGAACGCATCGACCATTGCTCCGACGCCAGCCATCACCGTACCATCGAATGCGTCGACACCGACGCTCGCACCCAACACGACGACACCGTCCTCGACGACACCCCGCCCGACAACCAGGCCAACGACAGTCCGTCCGAAAACACCACGACCGTCAACGCGACGCCCGACAGCCCTTCCGTCGCGATCACCGGCACCCACGACGACGACTACGCCGGTACCCACAGCAACACCAGCGCCCACGACGACGCAGGTGCCAACGACGACGCCGGTGCCCACGACGACGCCGGTGCCAACGATGACGACGGTGCCAACGATGACGACGGTGCCAACGATGACGCCGGTACCCACAACAACGCTGATACCTACAACAACGGCAGCGCCCACGACGACGCCGGTGCGAACGGTGACGACGGTGCCAACGACGACGTTTAGTTCTCGCCGAGCACCCGCCACCCAAGTTAAAAAAAAAAAAAGGGCCTTTTTTTTTTTTTTG